>NW_015151515.1:163490-184337 GCF_000732505.1 Cyprinodon variegatus
AAGGTAAAAATACCTTTGCAATTGCACTCTGCTTAAATATTCACTTTGTTTTGGTTCTTATGTGGCACTGAATTGTCCTCCAAGAACGTCGCTGAGTGTGATGAAACACTACGGTAATATTTTCTGCCCTGGCTCCTAACTCCCATGGCAACAGAGCTCATCCTTTATTGTTCAACTTACCAGAAAGTCCCAGTAGGTGTGGCTGATTTTCATAGAATAATAAAGCATTATACATCTGATAATAGTGTCAGGTTAAATGCATCATTTGCGAAGCAGAAAGAGTTTGTTGTGTTTCCTGGCCCTTTCTGAAAGTTGGTGTAAATGTTTACGTGAATTGAAAAGCAATATGTAGCCGACTGGGAACAAAGCCCTGATGAGTGACAGTGTGAGCGTGTACATGGGCTAACAGAGGGTGGCAGACATCTGGGACCTGCTTCATAATCAGCAAGATAGAAGGGTTAAGCCCTCCTGCAGTGTGTATGTGTTTATACTCCTCTGCTTAAGGGACAAAAGCAATGCTTGAGATGAATAAGTCACACAGCTTACTGCAAATGCACCCACTCTGGAAGGTTTTGTGTCTATTTGTGGTGCTGCACATTTTAATTTATTTTTTTTTTTTTTGTCGGAAGCAGAGCTGCATCCTCAGCACAGGGAGGAACAGGGACATTTAGCAGCTTTTTAAATTAAGAAAATAGTGAAGTTGGATCTTCGGCAGCTTTTTGGAACAAATATATTTGCAGAAAATGTGGAAACTACACAAAAACAATTTGATTTCAAGTGTGTTTCTAATCCTCAAAAAAAAAAAAAACAGAACGCAAACTGTATTCCTCTTTGAAACGTATCCCTGGCCTGCTTGTCTCTGAGGGTCCCCTGGGTATTAAGGTTGCACCGGTTATGTCTCTGTCCCTTCAGGGCACCATTCATCCTCGACTGTGACATCTGCTTTGCCCCCACAGAACCCCACCCCTCACAGTAGCGTCCAAAAATGGACAATGAATGATAGAGACGGAGGGGGCAAGCACACTCTGCTGGACAGACTACATCTCTAATGCCAGGTGGGCTCACAAAAGGAGGGGTCTGAACAGCTGAAGAGTAGACGAATAAAACTGTGAGACAAATACATTGAAAGAAATGGCAGACTATGAGGTTACATCTTGCTCCCAATACTGTCTGTGTAGTTTTCCATACATGTATGGAAAAGAGTCTTTGATTTATTATCTATTTCTGTTGCTGTTAGGTTTTTATTGATTACCTAAAACTTTATTTATTTAAAAAGAAAAAAACGATTCCTAGAACACCCCATCCCCATGGGGTAACATGTCAGTGGTAGCATCAAGTAATGTGATGGGCCTAAAAAGGTTGGTGCTGCTATTTAAAATGAATTTAAAATCTCAACTTGGCTTTTGCAATATTTCTGAATATCTAAAGATCTAGATTTCCTGTTTATATTTAGTGACTGTAATTCAAAGGATGATATTTACCATACAACTCATATGAGAGCAAGGCAAAAGCCCCAAGTGGTACCTTTGCAACAATTTGACAACCAAATAAAAAAAATAAAACATACTATAAAGACTGGAAATTTCACTCAAGACCATGTTTTCATTTGTAGAACCACATGGAGAGAAAACAAACATGATTGTGGGACTCTAAAGCTGTTAGGCAGTTCAGGAAGATGAGCAACTGAGAAAAAAGACTGCTAATCCGAGCTGCAGCAGCTGTCTGACTGTATGAGTAAGAGGATAGTACGCCACGTTGCACAATCTAGCTCCAAAAAGCAGACCTGGAACATTAAGAACTTTGTAGTTTTTCAATTCCTATGGCAAAAAGATAAATGAAATCCTGCATGTTGGGCTATTTGGGCTATAAGAACAAAAACAGCAGAATATCTGCTCTGTTCAAACACTAAAGCAAAAGGGTAGAAAATATACAGAGAATATATGGAGACATTTACTGATGCAGTGTTTAATTTAAACATTATATTCAATATATTAATTTATATTTTTGAGGTTATGAAGGTCTTTGGAATAAAATAATGTTATCAGGTGCCTGAAGAAAAGTTGAGCAGCCAGATCTGTGAGATCTGGAATATTAAGTGTTGACTTCAGTAGAAATAAACATGAGTAGCCAATTATTTTGCTCTTATATTAAATTAAACCATTGCCAGCAGCAGGGGCGGTGAGAAATTTGCTTCCTATGAAGCTCTGTCTACACACTGACCTTCTCTGGATCTTCATAGAACAGTGTAAACATTAACAGAGAGTAAAGGTCAGCAAAGTGTTTCATTTTATTAGATTTTTTAAAATCCGTAATTCACTATTTACTTTTTCACACCTTTTCACTTTGTCTGCATAGAAATAAGTGATAGCCTTGATCCTTCTCATATCTGCTCCCTTCTTTCTTCCCACCGCTTTACCCTCTATCTATCTTTAAACCTTGTTATCTGGGCCGTCACCAGTCAGCTAACACTCGCACAACTTAGGAATTTAGTCCAGACTCTGGCACCCTACCTTATTGGGCTCATGTGAAGGGCTTCAGTGAAACTCGTCATGATAGAACCTGTCACCATTAGCAGACAGCTGTCTCAAAGTCTAAATTTTAAAAGCAAAAGTTCAAAGGACTCAATTAGTAGAATTATTGCCCTTTTAAGTCTTCAGTGCTTAAACAATAAACTACTTTGTGAAAATTCTTTATTTTGCTATATTGAATATTTTTTGGTTATTTTGGTCCCACAATTAATATAAATCCATTATTTAATAGTTCTGTTTTCTTTCATCTCTGTACTCCCTGAACACTCAGACTTTTCTATCTTTTACACATTGAAGATTTTCTCTTTTTGTCCAATTTCAAAATCATTTATTTACATCTTGCAAAACGTAACTGAGCCTAAATTGAAAAATTTCATGAAATAACCATTTGGTAAAGGAACCTAATCCTACAGTTTCTAAAAGTACCAAACAGGTCTTACCAATTTATTCATACCCCTGGAACTTTTCGGTGCATTATGCATCACTATTCAGACTCCCAAAATTTCTTTGTAAACCTTTTAATCCACCTTTTGGGTCTTGCTTCTACCAGATTTGCACATATAATAAGATGCTTAAATTTTATTTTATGTGATATAACTTTATCCCAGTCAGCTATTAGGTAAAATCACATTTTCAATTAGGTTTTTATTATGTTATAATTTTATTCCCTAATTGAAACCCTGCCTAAAGCAGTATTTCTGTGTGAGGTGGAGCACGATAATTTCTGTTCAGAGATGCTCTTTTAAGAACAAATCTGAAAAGTGTTCAAACATCTCTCTTTTTAGCAGATGTCAAGTCACGAAAAAAGGGCTTTTCAGCTGTAAGAAGTCTTGGATTTTGTTCAGCCTTCCTTAAAAAGATGTAATGGCTTGAAGTGGCATGGTACAGCGATGTCATTAAATGGGCAGCAGCCACAAGGGAAGAGGCAAGTGTCTTTCTTTGGGATTGGAAAATGGGATTGGTTATTTCATAAAAAAGTTGTGCCAAAGGTATTTTTTCATTCTATTGCCTTTGGCATTTATGATCGACTATGATTATAGTTGACTTTGGAGAGCTTAAAGAAGCATCTTTTATTACCTTTAAGTCAGCATAACTTTCATTGGACCTACATTGTGGAGTTCAAAATGCACCCCTTCTGATGTTTAAATATGATTTGCTTTAAACCATTTCATCATAACTTTGGCTATGCATTTAGGCCTGTTATTCTGTAAACTAGTGAACTTCTGGTCCAGTTTCAAATCTTTTACAGCCTCTTACAAGTTTGATTTCAGAATCACCTTGTTTTTAAGTCCACTTTTTTTCCCCCATGAACTCTAAGTAGCTTCAAAATTATACAGAATGGAAAGTCTTAACATTTTATAGAAAATAATTGATATGTAGAATAACAGTAGAGAACAGCAACACTGCTTTGGCCAAAGCAAAACTGACACAATACTTACTGATGTACTATAAGAGCAACCAGTAACCATTTACTGTTTTTGTTTTTGGGAGTCTGTCCCACATTATGTATCTGCCCACCAACAGTGATACCAGCATGCTTTGCTTTGGAACGATAATCAAACAGACAAACCATCACTGCTGTCCTCATCCGTTTGTATTCTTCCACATATGGTTATCTGAAAGTCATGCAGCCTGCATATTCCTGTGGTCAGCCTCTCCCAATCAGTAAGCAACACTCTAAACCCACTCAGGGAGAGAGAGGGGAAGAAAACCCACTACCTAAATATAGTCTGGCTTCAAGGCCCAGCAAGAGGCCCAGTCTCCATGAAACACGACCACACACACATTGTTTGAAGGTGCACACACTCACCTAAACACACTGTGCTTGGTCTGAAACCTCGATACCAAAAATACAAAGGTCTTATTACCAATCAAAGGCTCTTTTAAGTGCAGACCATTCACTTATATAGACAACTACAGCGGGTAGGATGTGTCACTTCAATAAGCAGAACTGGCTCGGATTGAAGGTCACTTGAGTCATTGGTCATTGCTTTTATGCTGACTGTCGCAGAAAAATCCCCTAAGCAGAGCTGTTGTGATGGCAGCCATTTCATAAGGCACACATCCTCAAATTCATCCACTTCCCTCAAAGGACTGTTTTTTCTTCAAGCTGCATCACAGACTGCAGATCCACTGCCTTGAACCTTTAATAGAGTTAGTCATGTTATAACCACAAACCTTAATTCAGCTTAATTACCTTTTATGTGATAGAACAGCACAAAGAAGTGGCCACTTGGGAACTAAAATCTATTATAAATGGTTTTCTATTTTCTTAAAAACTTAAAGAATGATAATGCAAGGCTTTATGAACAGTCAGCATCTTGAAGACAAAAAAACACTGCAGACAGTTCAGTGTCCAAATGACCAAACTTAAAAATTTATGTTCACTTGTAGTAAAGGAGGAGGTGATTTTTTCAATCACAAACAATTACAATAGAATTCACAAAATGGTTTTAATGAGGGAATTTTTCAAAAAGGTTTTAGCACAGTATCATAATGACAGTGACAGCGACCTTAAAATGAATTTAGTTTTGGAGCCACGTGCTCATTTAAAGCCTCCTTTGCTTGTAAACATGGTTCTGCCTGTAAACCTCGAACCACATGATCAAGCCACTGATCTCGTTGACTGTTTTACCAGCGAAGACACAGCTTTCCATTCAGGTGCTTTAAGTCAGGTTTCAGCGAAACCGACAGGAAGAAAAGAAGAGCGAGCACAGAACCTCAGCTGTTTCCTGTTTGTCTTTGATGAAGTTTTACTAAGTAGAAGCAAAAATGAGAAATAGACACTTTAAAGGAGCTTGCTGAGGTGATGACTAATGAGGGAGTTTTAAAAAGGAGACACATCTAAAAAGCAAAAAAAAAAAAGATTCATAAAATAAAAAAATTCAAAGAAAAAAATAAAATTTGGTAACTAGGCTAGAAAATAGGTCTAGAGTCATATACAAGCAAGCAGATACAGCTGACAAGAAGATCTGTGGCTCCTCTTCCTGTCTTCTGTGAAGACAGCTGGGTGAGGACGTACACAAACGGCTTCAAAACACCCGCAGTCGAAATATAACTGAAAGTATCATCCACATGTTAGGGAAAGCACGCAGGCGTGAGATCTGCAGAACAACCTGTACCCAACAAAAAAAAAAAGGGAACTAAACGTAGATATGCACAAATCTTGTGATCACGCACAACGGCTCTGAAACACAGTCATTTTCTTACTTGGCCTTGCATCTCTGTCTTAAAAACAACAAATACGGCTGAAGATATCAAACACATCAGCAGATGGAATTACTGCTTACGTAAACGTACTGATATGATAACTAAGCAATCAGCACCTTTCTTTGGTTAAAGTTTAATACTACATTTCTTTCATTTAAGTAATTCAAAGTAATGATATTTGTGTCTCTGAAATTAGGCCTTCTTTGACTGTTAGATGTGGCAGAGAAAAAAAAAGCCCTGACCTACATACAGTAAGACAGGGAGCTTAATGAATAACAGAAACAGACTAATTTTGCTGTGGGACCTGTAAGTTAAACATTAGCTGCACTGCTTTAGACAGATAGAAAACTGGTAACTGGAGAAATAACTGCGATTAATTACATTATGGGTGTATGAGGCTAAAATTGAAGCTCTATGTTTTTACACAAGTTTGTAAATGTCCTTTATAACCTAAAAAATATTGATACATCTTTACATTAACATTTTATCCAGTTAGAACCACTAACTGATCAAAAAAGAGCATCCCAACCATTGCCATGTATAGTTTAATGCGCTGTGTTAGTTTTATGTCTCAAATGGGATAAAACCACAAACAGGAATGTGATTTAGAGTGTAAAAGTAAAAGAATTAAAACACATTTTGCAACTTTTATTCAATTTTGACACAATTTATCCTCTGTTTCACAATTAGGTGCATGTTGGTGTTGTTCTATTACATAAAATCTTAATGGCATTAAGTTAAAATGTTAAAAAGCTAGAAAGTTTTTGGATTTTAGGCAGGTTTTGAAACTTAAAAGCTGTTCTTTTTATTAACTCAGTTCATGCTTGTCTGCTATTTAAATCTGAAGCTTTGCAACTAAATAAAAAACGCTTTTACATAAATCTGAATACTGAATAATTTAAATTAACTTTAAAGAACAGATAATGGTAACAGAAATCAAATTAAATCAGAAACAATGATATAAGATAAAAAAAGAAATATAACAGAGCAATAAAAGTTTAAAAGAGATAAACTCAGAGGGGGTCTAAACTTTATATAGCTTGTATGTGTAAAACTAGCTGCATACTTGTTTTCCAAATATACCCTGATGTTATTTCTAGAACTGTCTGGAGTAGGTCACAGCATGTGTTATCTTACACACTTCAGCTCGTAGATGTTTCAGCAGTAGCCAATCCCTTTCTTTAGATTCCCCGTCTTGCTTACACACCTTTATATGTGAGGTTTCAGTGCAAAGATTGAATAACACTTTATTTTTATAAAACTAGTTTGAGGCAGTACTTCCAGGGCAACAATGATACCGAGATATGGTTAATATTGTTGAGTTTTGGGGGAGGAGGTATAATAGGACTCAACCACATATTACTGAAGTATTAGTAATATCATTTCTGAGTTCAATTCTTTTTTTTTCTCTCATTATATTGTTTGTCATTGATGTCATAATAATAATTGAACTTTATCAATCTCGGATTGGAGAAATTCACCTCTACATTTAACCCATCCCCATGGGCAGCAGTGGGCTGCCATTGTGATGCGCCCGGGGAGCAATTGGAGGTTAAGGGTCTTGCTCAGAGACCGAGAGTGCAGGCTGTGGGGATTGAACCAGATAGTTGCAACCTTTTCACGGTACAAGTGCACTGTTCCAACCACTAGGCCGACACTCCCCCAAGCAGTAGGATAGGATAGGAAGTTAGCTTTAACATGTCCAATGCTCTAATTTAGCCCCAAAGCATCAAACATTAAACCAATTGGCCTTCTAAATGTGTTCTAGAAACAACTTAGATCATTTGGAAAAGGTTTGCCTTTGATTTCAAATATTATATGTGCAAGAATTCTCAAAAGGTCCTGATAGATGTTTTTAAAACAAAATGAAATGTTGTGTTTAGAAAGCTTCACTAGTACATAGATCAGCAATTATCTACATTTAAGAAAAGTTTTTGTTATACTATAAAAATCTAATTGAATAAAAAAGATATGATTGACCCAATTAGCCAAAGATAGTAATGAGATTTGAAAAAGGTGTTTAAAAAGGTTTGTGATTTTATTTTGTAATTCCAGGGCTTTTTTATGTTGGCCAAAAATAATCTTAAAATTATATCCAGTGCTTAAAAACCCCCAACATAAACTATGCATATGATGTACAGATGCAGGGTACGGTTGTTCTTGTGTTCCAGATAGCTTTGACACAGAAATGAAATTACAGATAAACAAGTTTGGATGGGTGAATCTTAGCTTAACTGCAATCATACTTGCAACTCACCTGTAAACAAGAAATCAAAAAGAGGAATTGAAAGAGCTTTAGAGGAGACGTGTTTATTAATATAGAAGTACTTCTCAGTCTCAAGATGTGTTGCAATGTTTGGCATTTTAGGTCAAGTTAATTTTGGTTCCTTCCAGAGAAAACTTAGTTCCTGTTTCTTATAGGAATGTATACATTACTGAGGACAGTCAGGCATGGTGTTTCCATCTGCCAGGATGGTCTGTTCCTGAACCACTCCTCTTGCTGCATTTGGATCAGTTCTAGTAGGATTATGTTGCTTGGCTGAGATGAGATGGACCCATGCCACACATTCCAGCCTGCAGTGCACTCTCTTTTGGCCTACTTGTGTCTAGGGCAGGAAGGCTTATACAGTGCACCCACACTCCTTTTCTAAAGTACTCCTTTAAGGCAGAGCGAGACGCAGTGTTCCCTGCTAATACTGTAAATAAAGTCATGGTGATGATACATGTAGGCGAGCACATACTCAAGTCAGCAGCACATGTAGAGGATGATTTAATACAAAAACAGTTATTCGCAAACTTTAGAGTTTTCCCCCTGCTTGGCCATGTTACAGCCATATATAGTAGGATAGTTTATAGTAGGAGTATATATGATAGAACAAAACAATGTAGAGCAGATTTGTGCAGTGGAAGAAAAAATGTACTTGATTTATAAATGTTATACAAATGGAAATATGAAAAATGTCCACCGTATTTGTATTTAGCTTCTTATGGTGCCTCTTAATAAAAATCTGTGAAAAAGAAGGGTGGCCAAAGCAAAGCTACTATAAATTTGGAAATCATAGAGCTGTGTAAAAGGGAATAAATAAAAAAGAAAAAAAGATTCTAAGCTTTATTGAACTTTCAAACATACATTACCAACAATGAAACATGGAGGTAGCAGCATTAGACTGTGGGAATACTAAGTGGTTTGTTTTTGTAATGTCATTAAGTCTTTATAAGTTTAAGGCATGTTAAAGGTATAGTGAAGGATTTTCTTTTTCCGGGTGGACTATCAAAATAAGTGGTACAATTGTCAATCATTCTGGTGATATGTTTACTTAAGGACATCCTACTTGCTCATCTCCATTTACATTTATGTGTGGTAAATCTAACCAAGTGGAAAAATTGCAAATCTTCTTTTGTGAGTAACTTGTACTTTTAAACAGAGCAAGCACGTGGATAAATGGGCTTGTGCATGCTCTGACACATTTTTATTAGGCGTTCCCTCTCAGGAGGGAACAGGTTGTGCAGGTGCATTTTTTGTGTGCATGTGCAAGTGGAGAGGGCGGGTCTTTTTTTTAATTCATGAAAATCCTGCACTATACCTTTAATATGTTTGCAAGTTTGTTCATTTAAATTTGAATTATATGATTATTTACATATTTAACAGGGACATATAGATTGCATTTTTGTATGCAGATATACAAGGCAAGCTACAGAAGCATATTAGAATTGAAAGAAAGTCTTTAACTGACTAACACTGTCAAGGTTGGGTAGAAGTTGGTTGAGGACCCAAATGCAGAGATGAGGAGGCAGAGATAACTTCTTGCAGATTTATTTTGATAGAGACATTAACAGAAACACAAGTCCGGGAACAAAAAATCAAACTCCACAGGAGGTGTATAAATGGGAGACAGAACAAAGACTAGGGTGATCAGCTGATAAGGAGCAGGTATGGATAGAAGTAACTAGAAGGGAGCTAGGGGAAAGGAGACTGGCACAAGGGGGAAACAGAGAGTAACTCAAAGAAGGCAACACAGCTTATATATAACACAAAATGGAAAATAAAAAAATGACCAACAAAGTAAAATGACATAAGTAACTGAAAACTCAAAAAGAAACTCAAAAAGAAGTCCAGAACTGGAGAACCATAACAGACAGGCCTTTTTAAAATATCTTTGCCAGGTAGTGGAACAGACAGAGTGTGCCCATTCCAGAGTTAATCTATAAACACATGATAAGCATGTGTGGAAAGAGGCGTTGGCCTTGTAATAGCTTTCATGAGGAAAACATCTGCTATACCATCCTCTTTCCTTCTCTTCATCCTCCCCCCTCACTGTGAAGTTGTTTCTCTTAAAGCTTTCTCTTTTTTTATCCTTTTTTTATTACGCCCCCCAGCTTTTGGCTTTTTAGAAATTCTCTGCCGCTGCTGGGTTTGGTTTTTAACCAAAGAGAGATCCCGTGGCTGAAAACAACTGGAATAGAGTTTAATAAAAACCTGTAGGCCTGATAATATAGACATGAGTGGTAGGGTGAAATCTTTGTCTTTGCTTTCTTCAGTCATTTTGGTCTTATTTCCATTATTTTATATGGTTCCTGTTTTCTGCCAAAACCCTTTTATGAAAAACACAAAGATGCACAAAATGACCAAAAAGAGAGAAGTCAACAAACATACTTTCTGCATAAGGAATCTAAATCATCAATAAGAACAATCCCACCAAAATCTTAAAACATATTAAGCGCAAAGTCTAAATGGTTGGATTATCGCTCCTATTTATTGTTGTTTATTTCCATTTCCAGAAGCAGAAAGTCACTGCTTCATGATGGAACATGAAAACCTTTAGTATCTGTGGCTGCATATGTTTGGCCTAGTTTTCAATTGCATTAAATCATAGAATGGGTGGGAGGACAGTCCTCTTTTAAGTATTACTAAATCAGCTGTCAGATGTGTTTGTATGAACTAGAGTATTCAGGCAGAATGAAGTTTTATCTTTATTCTGTGTTTGATCTTTAAAATGTAACATATAATTTTATGGACCAAGACCAAAATGCACAATGCTCTATTTTCTGTTTTATTAAAAATTGAAATCAGGAAACTGTGGGATGTAACACACTTAAAGGATAAGGTAGAAGCAAGGCTAAGTTATAAACAGCCTCTAAAGCTTTAACTATCTCACAGCAGATTGCTCAATGCATCACCGGAAAATTTAAAGAGTATATACCATAACTACAAAGCTGTAGTTATGGTATATACTTTCCCTCTGTGAAACATGGTGGTGGCAGGATGATTATGTGGGAATCTTTTCCTTTAGCACAGGGAAACTAGCTAGTATCGACATTATATTTGAAGGAGCTAATCATTAAATAAAAACTTGATATAGAGAGCAGGACAGGGCAGAGGTTTGTGTGCCTAAATGAGGAATAATCAGCACATTTCCTTTTTGGTTGTTGTGAAGAATTACCTGCTGCATTTCTCAAAACATATTTGGAAAGTAGCTACCCTTGGAAAATATAACCAATTGCTTTCTGTTAGAAATCATTTCCTTGCATGTTTCCACTGGTGCTGCCAGGATTTTCATGGAACACATATAAAAACTTTCTGAGAGCAATTTCACTTTGGAATTGTTTGTGCCTGAAGAAATATTCCTTTTTTAATGAAAAGCTTTCCTTTCTTATATGAGAAAGGAAATATTTTTAAAAAGAAAGGCAAACATCTGGATTTCAACTGATTTTCCATTTTCATTACTGTTGTTTGGCTTAAAGTACTAAGAAAACATGCTTTATATTGAAGATAATAGCTGCATTATAGAGTGAAAAATTGAGACTTGTAACTCTGTAAACCTTCAGAAGCTTTCCCTGGGTTAGTCATCTTAGTACATTAGCATAATGCCTGCCTGAAAACTGGTTTTAAATGCCTCACAAGTTGTTTTTCACTGCTCCACTGCAGACAATCCTTCTAAACAGGAGATTCTTTGACAAAATGATTTTTGCATTAGTTTTTATCATAGTGTTGGGATATATTTTATTCCTTAATTTAGCTTGTGGAGCAACCATATATGCAAACCAGTTGAAGATGTTTTTATCTATACAGGTAATGTGAGAGACGACACTCTGGCCACACCTCTAACCTTACACTGAAGGAAAAAAACATCAGTACAAAGTAATAAATCATCATACCACTTCTATCTGTGTTTAAGAGGGGATAGCTGAAGCTGTTTCAATGAGCTGATCTGGTTTTAAATCTATTTTCTAATCAATAATAAATGTGAAACTGTCAGTTATGTATGGGGCATTGTTATGTTTGGAAGCAGAACAGAAATGATTATATTTGGCTGCAGCTGTGCCTGTCGCTCAGGAACAGAAACAATCTAGCTGGGAACAGGATTGTCTACTAATGTTTATTGGCTGTACTATTTCACAATAGGGTTATGACTAAAACAGAGTCTTTGCATCTGCCAAGTATCACATTTGAGACACGCATGGATGTGTGTTTGATTTTCTCCTGGAAACCATAGAAACCTATCTGGGCTTCTTTGATTTTTGAAGGAGTCTTGAGTTAAGCTCTGAAAAAAGGGTCTATTTTCATTTTACTACATCCAGTACTGTAGCCGAACAAAGGACGTCTGACACGAAGTTAACACCTGTCTGAAAGAAAACAATAAACCTTCTTCTACCTCGTCAACACCCCTCAAGAAGGACATATCTGCAGTGGAGTCCAAGTATGTTTATCTTCCTTTGTTGCAGCCCAGCTGTGCTAAGGAGTTATCTTTAAATGCTCTATGAATGGGTGTGGGTGTTCTACATGGGAATGGTGCGTCCAAAGTGTTGATAGAGCGGTTTTATTGCTCTGGTAGAGAATAAAAACTCTAAGTAACCAGGTTTTATCCTCAGTTTTCTGTGGTGTTTGTAAGAATAAGAGACCAGAGAAACAGACCAGAATAAGAGAAATAATTTCTTAGAATCAATAGAGACACATTTTAAAATCTTTTAGGGAGAAAACTGGAATAATATAGGTAGATATTATGTTCCGTGGAATGTTACCTGCTTTACTTTATAAAAATCCATGCCAAATAGGCATTTTCAAAGGCATGGATTATTATTATTATTATCCCAAACAACCCTCAGTTGTTCTATGTCTTAGTTGGTCATATTTACTGTTACCGTCTAAGCTACACCAAGGGCCTGATTTAGGAGGAATGTGGACCCTATGGGTCTTTTCAGAGATTGATTAATTTACTTTATTGATCTCACAATGGAGAAATTTACTTAAATAATCATTCTGAAAACATTTTGGTGAATAAAATTTACATTAATATAGATTTTTTTAATTTAGTTTTTTTTTTTTTTTCTCTTTTTTAATACAATTTTTCTATGGTAGCAGCTCTCATTATATATATACATTAACAGACATCTTGATTTTGGCCAGTCTTGTTTACTCTTCTATCCCACATTAGTTAACAGGTTAAAGGTCAAAATAAAAGTAGTAAATTCTGTCTCATACGCAGCAAACTAACACTTGCATTTATTTGTGGATTTATTAGATCAACTTAATGCATGTATTTAGTCTAAAACTATTCAAGATTATCTACTCTTACTTCGAAAGCTGTCTGAGAACAAAGGAACTGATTCATTTTGCAGCTTAACCAGTTTTCATTTTGTAAACTTGATAGTAACAAATCCTGATTAAAGCTGTTTGTTACACTGTCTCTGATTTTCATTATACATTAAGATCAAACCACAAGCAGGCAAATTATTTATGGTTACGCTCCAGTGCCAGCAGATGCTACGGTCTGTGTGCGCATAACCCAAGAGCAAACAACTGTGCTCATATATGTGAACAATGCCACCGGTTGCTGTGGGTGGAGGCTTCCTGGTTGCCTGCCAGCCTGCAGGGAGGGAGTGACCACAGCACAAAGAAGGGTGGCAGCTGACAGGGGGAGGGGAGGGGGGTGGAGATGGTGAGGCCAGCGGGGGTGGGAGGCAGGAGATAAAGCCAGACAGATGGGGCAGACAATGAAGCATAGACACCCATCTTGCATTTCAACAACAACAACCCCCATCTACCCTCAACTTTAGCTCCTCTGTTTACCTTCCTTTTATGCACTCTTGCTTTTGTGCCTTAATCAGCTCCCATTGAACAGAAAAGGCTAACATTTTCTAAAATGTTCCTGTAAATTAAACTTTAACTCCTTCTGCCTGCTTCTTAACCTTCATATTGTTCCCTTAGTCTGATAAACTTGTATAAAGCTTTGTGTAGGAAAAAAAGCAGTCAGGGAAGAATTTTAGGCGTAGCCGTCACCTGTTGACTTCAAACTGCTGAGTTGGAAAGCTGATAGCATCTCTCATTACCCAAACACCCTCAGCTGTTGGAGACGTTGAGCTTCCAGTATCTTTCCATCCTCACAGAAACGTCTTTCATCGCTTTGTTCTCTATTTTGGCCTCAGCGGCTCCAAAAGCACCTTTAGAAAGTTTTGTTCAGACATCTGCACATGAGACAAAGTGTGAGGAGTTATTCTCACATTCAAAACAAAAGCTCTCAAACACATCTAATCATCTCAGGAATGACATATGCAAAGGTAACGGCTTTTGGCCTCAGAAAGGTTACGCTGATCCCACAGCAAAGGCTGCGGCCTTTACAAAAGTGACCCTTGAGCAAAGCTAAATGTTAGGAAAGTTTGGTACTGTTTTCATGTGACCACAGAGGAAGTGAAATTAAGTTACAAGTAAATGGTGTGAAATTAAATATAAGACACCCTTAAATATAAGCAGGGGGACACAAATGCTTCAAGTTTACAGATTAATAATCTAAAGATATTGAGTCATATTTAATATGTTTTTGTACAATTTAGAATTAATAACATTTGACTTTTCTGTTTCTGTAATGGCTTTCCGTGATTTTCTGTGCCCATACGGATAAATAATTTAAACATATTTCATCTGTTTTTCCTTTTATAAATCACTTAAATATAGAAGTTCATAAATACAGTTTGATGTAAGAAAAAAAACTCCATGTCTTCTCTTTATCCCCATTCTATTTCATATTGTTCAATTTTAAACTCTGACTTTAACCGAGCCAGGTAAGTTCTGTAGTGCTTTAGATGTTGTTGTTTTTTTTTTCTTTGCTTAATCTCCTGGTTAGTTGATGTGCTTCAAGAGTGATTTTGGTTTGCTGGTCAATCCTGAGAAGGTACACCATATTTTAATGTTTTCTTCTCATGTAGATAATGGCACTGACTGGAGTTCCATGGAGATATATATATATATATATATATATATATATATATATATATATATATATATATATATATATATTTTTTTTTTTATTTTTTTTTTTTTTTCTAGACTAACAGATGTCAGTATTTTTGTTAAATATTTATTCTTACATGTATTTTGATTAGAGGGATGTTGACTTGGTGTTTGGAGCAAAATAAACTAAAAAGGAAAATTTTAAATGAGGAAATTGTTATTTTCTTTTCATAAGAATTTAACTATTTTAAAACAACAAAATGAAAACCTTCCCCATAACTTGTGCTCACTGGCCTTTTTTTAGTTGTTTGTTGTCATGACAGCCATTTTCACATCCAGTTTCATGTCATGCTGTGTTACTCAGCAGCAAAAGACGTGACTTGAGTTTAGTCATATCCTACTGACACTAAAGGCTGACATTTTGTTTATTGCAAAATACTCAGATTTATTTCCTCAATTTCATTTCTCGATAGTTGTGGGAGAAATTTTCTTTTTTATCAGAGTAGAATAGGGAGACAGCTCTGATATAGTAGAGAGGCAGGGCTCATTTAGACCGGAATTTTTTCCATTTTATTTCTTTACAACCTTTTTCGCCGCACTGTGATATAAACACCACATATCAGTTCTGACAGCTAGGCAGGGCACTCCCTGAAATAAAGGTAAATAACCAGAGGAAGAGAGGAGAATGAGAAGTTCTGTCTGCGCACACAAGCGTTTGTGAAATCTAACATGTTACTTTTGGGTGAGGTCACTGTAGCTTTCCTTGCATTCAGGAAGAACATTTCCTTTCCTGTAAAAGTACAAACTCTCTTTAAATTCCTTCATATTTTTCCCCGACAGTAAACTTTCGTTACCACGAAATAATAACCTCAAATTATGGTTTTGAGGTTTTTCTTAAAGAAGGGAGGAAATATTTTGAAATAAACCATTTATCTGTTTAGTGTATGTAATAACTACCTATACACCATTTGCATGGTTTTTATTTTCCTTACTTGATTTTTCTTTGATTCCAAATCCAGTTACCATCTATTGTAACGAGCTAATTATAGAGGAAGAAACCAGCATCATTGCAAATCCAACTGCAAACAGGCAGAATAATTACAGCGTTAGAGGCCTAATTAGTCTGTAAGGTCATAAAACATGTTTTCTCATTGTTTATAAAGCAGAGAGGGAGAAGATAAAAGTAAACTGCTGTCTTTTTCAGATGCATAAGAACTTATAAGTCTTGCTGTTGGGTTAAAAACAGAGCCGTGCTTTTTACCGGGTCGCTCAAAGATTTTGATTATAAAGAAATAAAAAAACTGACATTTATACTATAAGGTCATCTTTGTCTTTTCTGAGATCTGGAAAATGTAATTCCTCACTCTAACCAGATTCTAAATGACATTTGGCTTAGTATGTATCAAAGAAAAGACTGAAGATGAAGTTTAAATTCAAACATGGAAGAAAAATCTAATTTTGATGCAAACCCAACCAAACTCCTTCTGTGTGAAGTTGGAAGCCTTTAGGTAAAACTACCTAACTGCTAGTGTGTGAAGTTTTCCCCCCTAAAGTTAAGTCTATGTACTTGGCTTTGATTTTCAATTTAAAAAAAGAGTGAGCTGCCAACTTCACGTTAACAGACTTTGCCTCAAGAAAAGGTGTTTAATCAAATTGATACATTTTATGAGGCCGAAGCATGAGAAGCAATAGAGCTGACAAAAAAAAGAGAAGCTCTCAAATGACCTTTTCTCTTGCATTTGGACTAATCTTTGGTCATGAATTATGATCAGTATTTTTGGTAATTATTACAGAAAATAAAAGTTCTTTCTTAGTCAAATATTTTTCAACTGCTGACTGTGTTTTCATTGCTTTTACACAATGAAATACAGTTTTACATCTTAAAGTGTAAAGAAATCTGGTACTTTAAAACAAAAGACTGGAAGAACGATTAGAAACATACACTTAAAACAAGAAAACCAACAGCAGAAAATATATGTGTAGCATATGAAGCTCGTTTCTCACAGATGCTTGTTTGACACTCCAAATGTTGACGATGCAGATGTGGCTGAACAGGTGGGCCCTGTAAGCTAAAAGGGGATTAAAAAACAAGATTTACGTGTCTGCCCAGACTGGACACTGTGCCTCGATGGTAACATGACCTTGCTCTGTTGTGAGCTTTGGCAGGAAAACGGATCATTGAAGAGAATCGAAGGAAGTGCACAATGCACTCCCCAAAGAAACACACTTAAAAAGACATAGCGTTAGGGTTTAAGGCATACACGTAGGACACATCCCTAAATATACACTAGTTGGACACAAGCTCTATGTGCTTGTGAGAATTTGTATTCCTTGATTTGTCAGTCATGGACCAAATCTAAGTTAATGTGGCCAGAGAGCGACATAAAGTGAAAACTACAGCTCTACCAGTCTAAAGCAAAGCACTACATAAGACAACTTTCATTGGGATCTGTGCAATTCTGGGCAAGAATGTAATCTCTGTAATTTTATTCTTCTATCTTCCCATCTAAGGAATGGAGATGATGCCATCCGTAGCCTCGACAGGCTGACATAGTAAACCAATCTCCACTGAGAAATGTTTGGATTCCCCTGGCAACAATATCACTAATGTGCATGTTGTTAATTCTTTTTTTAAACATATTTTTCTCGATGCATTGATGTAAACAGTTTGTTACAGTCAAGCAGAATCTGTGGATTTGGTTTCATGTTTGACCATTACATTTTCACCTAGATGCTGGCTAGAAGGTTGGATCTTGTCCATATGTAAAATCCACAATATTTGAAACCTGCTCTCAAAGTGGAAAACTTGACACCACGCCCTGGTTTTATGGAAACCTCAGCATGACCAACCTAAACTAGCATGCTTGGACATGATATGCTAACATAGACCTTGCCCCTCCTTTGCGCTTTTGCAAACATGGGTAGACCTTAGAGTTTTTGTGTTTCCAAAGCTATTCGGTTTATTGTGGATTTATTACCAGCACATTTTCCTCCTTTACTGTGTTCTCGGACTTCCGTCTGTGCTAGAAAATACCTAAAACAACATTTGATCTGCTTTTGTCTTGGTATCAACAAATCTTCTTTGAGTCTGTTCCAGTGTTATGTTGGACTCTAATCTAATTGTGTATTTTCTTAATAATTTGTCTCCTTAATCCCAATCCAATGTCTTTTCTCCTCTTTTCCCTGACCTATAATCCCAGTCCTTCCATACGCTAGTCACCCATTGTTCCATATTCTAAACACTGAATATTGTGTATACATGCACGTACACACTGCCTCAGGGCTGTCCTTTTGTCCTGCCACTGAAAGCCTTAGTCCTAAAACTGCGGTAGAGTCGCACACTACTCCTATATAAACAAGCTCTGCATCCATCCGTCTGTCGGCCTCCCTCTTCTGTCAGCGCTGTGCATCTTTTCACTTCACTGTGATCATTCCTGTCACTCTGTTGTACCTTAATGCTTCTTCTCCAACCTTAAACCTAAGTCCTCTCCCAGTCAGGCGTTCAGGCTGTTGGGCTTTGTAAGCTGAGCTAAGCAATTAGTTAATGTACGCTGCTCACCAGGGGTGGCTCTGGCACAGCAAAGTGAGCCTGTATGTGTCCAAAACACTTTTTGTCTCTGTGTTCGGCTCTTGCCATGGCACAGAGTGCGGTTGCTGGGCTTACAGCAGCCCTTCTAGAGTGTTTTTGGCATTAGCAGCCGTTGGACAGCCCTCCTGTCTCTGAAATTCCACTGAACCATAACAGCCGGCCCTCTGTGCAGGGCTCGGGTAAAAAAAGAGCCTTTCAGTTAGAGTGAATAAAGAAGCAAATGGCCAAGAGATCATTTTTTGCAGATGTGCACATTGTTGACTCTATTATCAAAATAAGAAAATCAGAAGACTGTATTTGTCAGAATTGATGAAGGATACAGCATTTTTCTAGCAGCTCAAAACAATATAAAAGAATATAAAACAAAACGGTGCAGGCAAATACAGCAATAAAAGGAAAATACTATCCAGTTGTTGTTGTTGTTTTTTCTCAACAACAATTTATTGATTATAGGCCTTTAAAGCGGTTCTTTGCCATTTCTTCTTTTTTTCATAAACTATGTTGGATAAGTATTTGCAGCATGTTTAATTAACAGGCAAATTTAAATTTACTATATGAAATATTACTATAGTTTCCCTACGCATAGCCTTTGAATATTTTTATAGTTGTATTTTGTCAAACACATACTTCAAAGTATTTTATTGAGCCTTTTCTGGTTCTTGTGACCCATTGTTCATATTTTAGGGATATCTCTACTTTTAACTTTGCTTTTAGCTCCAGTAGTCTGTTGTGGCTGGATGGATGTAGGTAATGACCACTGGCTGCATCAAGTTCAAGGATTTAGCCACAGTCTTCTTCATAACTAAGCCATAAACTATTAACCAATGCTTGTTTGTCTGAACTCTACTGCAAGTGTGTATAGCCAGAAGGATTGGTGGCGAGACAGACACTCAACGTTTCACCTCCCAGCCCCCATCTTCTTATGTCTGGAATTATTGTTTTTCCTGGTTTGTGCTTTGGTAATGATTACATTGGAGGAAAAGAGGATTTTTTTAAGCTTATGCTGTAAAAATAGCATATATTTCAGTCACATACTGAACATAATGTTTTCTAAAGGCAGATACCTCGAAAAACAATTGTGATTTTATGAATTAATTATTTTCCTGCATTTTGAGAGATGACCCATTTCCACTATTCACTCTGGGATTCTAAGCACAAGATGATTTTTCTATCTCCTCAAAATAGTTGTTTCAGTGCCACTATGTACATTGATGCACAGAACTAATGGATCTCTCCTTCTGGCTAGCAGGACATTTTCAACATTGCTCCATATTTTTGTGGTATTTTCCAGAAAACAGGTGTTCCAAAATCACAAACACAGGTAAACCTTCTGTGGCGGTAAATATGTAATATTGGGTCAATAGCCAGGTTAATTTAATTTGACATATTTAAAACTGTGATTCACATCATTGAAAAGTTGAACCATTACAAATAAAACAAAGGTCAACATGTTTATCTTTAATCTCTACTGCATGACCTTCATGAAGGAGCTTCTACTTCAGTCTTTTTTTCTGGAAGCTCTGAGACAAACCATTGGATCTTAATTGCAATAAACATAAGTATATTCAAGGAAACATGCAGAGTATTCATAAATACAAAAGGACTTGAAGAGCAGGGGTAAAATGCATGAATGCATTTACTGGTTAGTGAAAGTCAGGGTATGAACCTAGAAACCTTGCATCTGACATGTAGGCTTGTTTGCATGTGTTCTTTCCCTTCATCCATGTTGACATGACATCTGCTGTTCTCCTGTAGAAACCAAGAGGAAGCAGCAATGTGTGCCACGCTGGCTGATGGTCATGTCTGTGACCATATGCCTTTTACAGAGACACATACACATCAAAGGCTTTGTTACCTCATGCACACAAAAATAAAACTAGCCAGTTCTCATACTCAAAGCATTGAACTACGGGAGTGTGAAGGGAAGCAAATGGTAACAGGGGTAATGGTGTTTTCTTTGCCAAATCATCCCATAATGGAGCTTTCCAATGCCTTCCAACCTACAAACCATATGGACTTAACACGATGGTGGATTTCTCATTAAAGACACCTCGTACATGCTTCTGGTAAAGATATTTGAAAAACCTAAAAAGAAATACATCTTTTACCACAGTAGCATAATCTGACAATCGTTTCAGAAAATTGGGTGTTTAAAGAAAGACATAAAATATAATTTACTGAAGAAAAAAATAACAGAACATGAAATATTTTATACTTATAGAAAAAATACATGACTTATAAATTCTAGTTTGCAATTTATAAGCATAAAAAAACTGCTAAGTGATGTACACTGC
>NW_015151515.1:184347-266400 GCF_000732505.1 Cyprinodon variegatus
TATTAACAGCGATGGTGAAGGGTGAAAAAAAAAACCACCTGGTCTCCTTAAATTAAGCCACTCTTTCATCATCTCCTCAATGAGGTGGTCTCAAAAGTCGCAGTTACAACACACATAGGGCGCACCGCACCATAGGGCGCACCGCACATTTTGAGGGAAAAAAAAGACGTTTAAGTGCGCCTTATAGTCGTGAAAATACGGTATTTGTCCTTGAATTGAGAAGGTAAGTGAGACACTTTGCCAATGGAACAAGACAATTTACTATCTAAAATAGGAAAAAAACAATGTTATTGTCTTATTTCAAGTGCATATTATCAAACTATCTTATTTTAGGAGTAAAAATACTAATTTCATTGGTAGATAATCTTATTTACCTGCTCAAATTAAGGGGAAATACACTCAATTTAAGAGTTTTTTACTTATTTCTAGATCTTTTTTGCAGTGTATCATTGTAATTTATCTAGAGAACATTACAAGTCTGTTATAAATTTCATATAATTTCATTATTTTAAACATCAGAAAAGGTTTTATTGTCATGTTCAAACATGTTTTGACTACATAGAGACTCCATTTATTAGTTCTTTGGGGCAGGATATTCTCACCTTTAATGATTTTTTTTTTCTTCTTCCAGATTACTGTGTAAAGTCCATCCTTGCAGCATTATCTTTTCATCACTGACAGCCTTTGTTCTTCAGGTGGTACCATCTGTTGGAACACAATTGCATCTAGCACCAGTGTATTTCATCAGCCACAGCTCTGTATCGGACACCATTGTGGAAATGAGGGTCGTCAAGTCACCAAGTGGCTACTTCATCCACATTAGAGCGACAGCGAGTTGAGAGTGGAATGCTTTTTTATTCTGGCTCAGGTGTGAAAGTGCATATGTCCCTTTGTGTCTAAAACAGAAAGCACAGGAAATAAATTATACAAGTTGTCATAAAATTGGTGAATAAGTAGACCCCAATGCAGTGAGGTAGCAGCAGGTAAAAGGAAGGTTCATATCTTATCTGGATCATATCGGTGACCATATGCTGGTGGGTAGCGTTAGCTTTTACCTCCCCCACCTCCATTGACTTTGATCAAATGAATTTCATCATTCAGCTGCAACAATGAAGCCTTGCTGCTTGACCAACAGTCATTCCGTTTGCATAATAAATACAATGCTGTCCCTGCTGGAGACAGCTATTTAATGTAAGGACGCAATGGGAACGTTTTTGTGTAAAAATGGTCAGAAACACTTTATAGTTATAGTCAATAATAGTCAGTCTAAGAAAAGGACAGAGTTGGCTTTAAGATTATGAAGACTATTGTAAAAGTCTCCTGAGGATTTATGTGATGAAAAATTATGAAACCCTACATGCTTTGGTTTAGTGAAATTGAAAAAAAACAAAGATAATTCCTCAAAGAAGCCAAACATGATAGGATAGACTTCACTCACTAGTAAGTAAGCGCACCTCCATCAGCTTTTTTTAATTGTGGATTTTAAGGTATTGCATTAGAAAATATTGATGGAAATAGCAAAATCTGAAAAATAAATATCTTTTGCATTATAATGGGACCACAAATTTTTTATTTCATTTTTTTAACATAAAAGTTTACTTAAAATTAGCATTTCAGTTGGATGGAGACACAGCTAGTGTTGTATATTTTAGTAATAATTGCCTCTGACACCATAGGTTCCCCTGGAAGGCTTTTGGCCACTGTGTTGTCATGTGAAAACACTCTGCTGACAAGGAGTTACTTTTGTTTAGTTTATCTTTGAAAAGCAGTATTTAGCCTGAAGCCCTCATACATTTCTGTTTCTGCAAGGCAGACCTCCACCCACCATGCAACCTTACCAATTCTCACATCATCTCACCCTCACCTCCTCGGCTTCAGGTCTATAAGCATAGCCTATATAACAAAGGGATTGAAATGCAGGATATAAATGCATACATTGGGCCTTTTTATGTGCTGATGGGTTTCAAGTATTCAAAAGGGGTTTAAACTGACCTTGTCATGCTCTTCATTCCCCTACAATGTGCTATCTCTTCCAGGAAAAAAAAACAATTACCTAGCGCTGTCAAAGGTCAAGAACTGTTGTGGGTGTCTCCTTGTGTGTATTTGTCATGTTTCGGTTATGTGGATGCAGATAGTGGTTATTATATTTTTGGTTGGTGAGTGTCCTCTTTGGCACTTGATGCAATCATGACAGAAGAACATAGTGAAAAAACACGAAACCACCCACAAATCACAGGTCTGCGCAGAAATGAGTCACCAAATGAGCAGCAGGAGGTTGTTTATACAAGTAAATAAACCAGGCTGATATTACATAATTCATGACAAAGGGCATGTGGCTTTACCCTGAAAGTAACAGCTAAGCATCCTGTCTCAAGAGACACTAAAGGATATTTAGCAGTTATGCTGTAGGTAAAGTTTTGAGATAATTAAATGCTGTGAAGAGCATTATCATAGATGCAGACATGTGTATAAAGCTGTTAGTATCCCCTGTTTACTGAAAGAAAAACCCGCAATGGTCACAGAAATTATTTTAATCTGACAAAAGTATGGAAAACATGAACATTCAATTAAGATGAACAAATAAGAGTCAGGTATTGCTTTTTAACCATACTATAACAGAACGATTTTAAGAGATCAACTCATGAAACAGGCCTGGACAAAAATGATGGTACTCTTAACTTAATACTTTGTTGCAAAACCTTTCGAGGCAATCGCTGGAATTGAACGATTCCTCTAACTGTTACTGAGACTAGTCCTCCTCTCATCAGCTATTTTGGCCCACTCATCATGAGCAAACTGCTCCGGTTGTCTCAGGTTTAAAAGATGCTTTTTCCAGACGGCATGTTTCAGCTCCTTCCAAAGATGTTTAACAAGAATTAGGTCAGGGCTAACAGAGGGTCACTTCAAAATAGTCCAATGTGTTCCTCTTAGCTATCCTTGACTGTGTTTAGCTGTTTGAAATCATTATGCTGTTGCAAGATCTATGACCTACACTAAGACCAAACTTTCTGACACAAGGCAGCACTTTTCTTTCAAAAAACTCCTAAGAATCATGCAATTTCATTGTACCCTGCAGGGATTCAAGACACCCTGTGCCACATTACAGCAAAGTAGCCCCAGAACATAATTCAATTCAATTCAGCTTAATTAAATAGCACCAATTCACAACAAATGTCATCTCAAGGCACTTTACAGAGACAGTGCAAACAGGTCATAGCTTCCTCCATGTTTCACAGTAGGGAAATATTCTCTTCATGATATGCTTCATTTTTCCATCTCTCATTTGTCCATAGGACATTTTCTCAGGTGCTATGCAGCTTGTCAACATGTATTTTGGCAAATTGCAGTCTGGCTTTTTTATGATTTATCTTCAATGGTTTCCTCCTTCATCGTACCTCATGAAGTCCACTTTGGCTCAGACAACAATGTATGATGCAATGTGAAACTGATGTACCTTGAGCTTAAAGTTTATCTTTAATATCTTTAGAAAACTTTCTGGGCCCTTTTGTAACCATTCATATTACCCGACACTTTGATTTATCATCAATTTCCTTCCTGCACTCACATCCAGAAAGGTGGGCTACAGCACCGTGGATCATAATATCTGATATGTTAACATAGGAACAACTTACCTGATAGCAACACATTCATTAAAACTTTCCTCCATTATTGTTCTGTGGTCCTTGCTAGGTTGCAGCCTCTACTTCCTGTTTATCTTTACAATCACAAGAACATCAACTTTCTTAGAGATGATCTTGAAGCTTTTACCTTTAACATACTTTTCTATAATTTTATTTCTAATCTCCTAAGACAATATTTCTCTCACTTCTTCTGGTCCATGTTGAGTGTGGTACACACCATGTGTAACAGCATAGTGACTACCTGTAGCCATGCATATTATATAGTATTTATTAATATATTTCATAAGTTTAATTTGAAAATCATTCGGTTAAAGCAAGGTTAAAAATCAAAGTCTGACTTTTGTTTGTTGTTTTTCATAGAATTTCTATTTATTATAACTTTTGTCACTTTCAAGTTATTTCTGTGGCCATTGTGTAGACTATGGAGCAGTGATTAAAACAAACACATCTCACATTTGCGTATTGAATGCATCTCTAAATAAACAGTGTTGATTCAGTATTTACATCTCGAAATTTTCCTACATAACTACAAATTTCAGTGTGTCACATTGTAATTTTATATGATAGACCACCAACAGATTATATTTAACTACCATTAAGGGAAGGGAAAAAAAGTCGATATGATTTTCCTTCTTCTTCAGATGTAAAAGTCTGACATATTCCCTGCCTTTGTGTTTTTGACAAAATATGAAAAAACTAAAGACAAAAAACCCCAACATATTTTCCAAAGCATATTCCATCGTCTGACCTGAATGTCCATCACGTCAACAACTATATATGCTGTTGCTGCTTTTACAGTCAGACAATCCACAGATGTCCCTGTTGTGTAATTGTACTAATTGCTTTATTTACTGTCTGCTACACAAGCAGCTGTGTTCATATAATAAAGACTTGCTGCCTCAAATCAGTTCTGGGTCAATGACCAAATGGATTTTCTTGGTTTGTTTTATCTTCATTTGCATGAACAGATACACCTGCTGTCTTCCTAACTGTGCATCTCACAGTTTGCATTGCAGCATGTTGCATCAGGCTACTGTTGATGCAGCATCCTCCTTTTCAAATGCATCTTTCCATTTCACTTCGATCGCTGCTCCTCAAAATCCCAAACATATTCAGGTCACAAGTTAATGATAAAATCAGATGGTCAGAGATAATGCTAAAAAGGAATAGGAGCACAAAAGAGGAAGGAATTTCTAATAGCATTTTGATAACAGAAATATAAAAAAATAGTTTTGAGTTGTTTAATGCAGTACTATTGCCCATCCTATCCCCTACCTCCAAGCACATCTAATGCTATGCGTCTCTCCTCAGTCACCCTAGTCAGCCAGCTGCTTCCCCAGCAGTCATGCTATGTCTCTTCAACTGAATGACCATTTATTTTTTAATAATTATCAAAACATACCATTATTATAATTAAAGAAAAACTATAGCGGTGGATGCAGTTTTATGCAACTAATGATATTCATCTTAGACTTACAAAGAGAGCAACACAGAAGAGTTTTGTAATATTTTGTGTTTTTTTAAAAAGGTTTCCTTTTTTTAAGTTTTTGAATTTTTTTTGTCAGTATATTGCTCCAACAGTCCTCTGTGTGCATTGGGCATGTTTGTGCCTCAGGGCCTGCAGCTCTTTCTGTAAGATGAGCAAGGCATTGCAGATAACAGTTGCAAAGCAAACAACAAACGCTGCTCCTGATATATGAAGAAGCAGGTGTGATGATAAAATCAAGTTCCAAGGCCTGCTTCTCTGACCTGTCCTGGACCCAAAACACCTCTTACCTGTTGAAGAAAGCTCAACAGAGGTTCTTTTTCCTCAGCTGAAAAGAGCTTGCCTATCCTCCTTAATGCTTTTGAACTTTTACAGAGTCACAATAGAAAGCATGCTTTGTGCAACAACAACAGTGTGTTACCGGAACTGCATGGACCAGGAAAGAAAGTACTCTGCCTGGGTATTCAGAACAGCACAGGGCATTGTGGGATCTCTTCTCCATGTTTTGGACTCCACATACACAAGAAAGCAGCCTGTTTGTTCCATTGCCATCAGGAAAGCTGTGCGGAACCATCAAAACAAAGCTTACATTAACAAATGAAAATATTCAAATGTTTTCACCTAATCTAATGCATCAAATATTTTTTCACTCCTGTGTAATGTATAATTACAATAATGACCGTTGTGGCTCACTGAACCCCGCACCTCCCATGAACTGTGAACACTGTTCTTGTTGCATCAAGAGCGACAGCTCACTGAAACACAGGAAGCTAGGTGCTCTTTTCTTTTACTGTCATCTGCATTTCAATAACTTTAACGTCACAACTTCCCACTCATGTACCCTTTTCTCCCCAGGTCTTTTATGCCACCCAGCTTTTGAAGATTTGTTTTGTTTCAACCCCCCACATCCAGCCCTGAAAGGCTGATCTGTAACTGAGCTTGTTGCATCTTTTATCGGCGTCTTGCAGCAGTCCTGGGACAAAGGGCACCTGAAATGTCACTGTCTTTGTGTTTTAGTCATGTGAAGACCCAGATGCATGAAAATAGATTGACATTCAATCATGTGAGCTGGGTTATTGAAATACAGTGAGATGAATGAAGGCAGACTGGGGATGGGGGATTCTTTTGTAATTGATTTGGTTATATCCCCAGCCAAGAGCTAGAAGGATGACTACACAGCAGATAACCAGATTGTCATTCTGATGACATTTTAATTAACTTTCTTTATTCTTTTGTTTTTGTTGCTATTTCAGATATATGTTTTTCACAAAAATATATAAAAATTCAAATGTGTGAATAGTTTGTTTGAACCTTATGTGGATGATTCCTCTTGTGTGCATCCACTGTAATCCTGGCGTGGCTTAAAAGCCAAAGGCCAATGAGCCAGCACCTCTTAAATCCACTGTATATTTGTGTCGGCTTAAGCAGGTGTGTATGGATTTGTGTCACCAGTGTGTTGATATTGAAACTTTATCTACTTATCTCTATGTGCTGTTTGCCTAATCCCCAACAAACCCTACTATAATCTCACTGCTCCTCTGCAGCAACAAACATCATAATGGTCATCTTTTTCCCGGAGAACAATAAATTCAAAACATCCGTATTCTCTGTATTTTCCTTGCGCTTAAACACAACATCTCATTCCTAAATGATAAAATCAATGCATCAGTAACCCACCAAGGACTCCCCATTATTAGCAACAATCACTCAAGTTTAATAAAGGGCATCTATAAAAGAAATTATTCATACTTCTTTGCAGAATTCTCAACCTATTCAATATCAAAAGCTGTCAGTTTGTTTTGTCAGACATATTTATACAGCAAATAACAATTTTAACCAGTCATTGTGTAGAAATAATGGAATTATTATTTACACTTAACATTTCAATATATTTCACATCAATAAAATTAACAGGCCATAGTAACCTTCACCAACTGCCATCCTCTTATCCCAGATCTACTCATTGGATTCTGAGATCCCTAAAAGTCTAGCGATAAAGTGATAACATTAAATCCTGATTAGGTATCCATACCAAGGAAATTCATAAGACACTTAAAATAAAGAAATTATATTACTAGAAGTGACAGAAGAACAAAACGGAATTATACAGATAAGCGGTCAACACCAAGAAACAGGTAGAAATGTATTTATTCAATAGCTACACTTTCATACCTATTTTAATACAACCTACTCTAAGGAATCTAAACCAAACACTGTTTTCCTACATTTATTATCTTGTAAAACTAATATTTTTACAGTAAAGCCGGTATTCAAGATGAATACTAATGAAAATATATTTATGATGCATGATAGAACCACCCTCTTTAGCTTCCTGAATGGTAATGTTACATGGATTTCCTCCCTGCTGCCATGGTAACAAAAGGGCATCCCAAGGTTGCTTCAGCTCTAATGCATGCATGCAGTGGGCTGGACTAGGCTCACCTGGAGAAGAAAGGAAGCAAAGAAGACAAGGAGAAAGATTGGGGAGGGGGATTTATTGAGGAGTTGGGACAGATGGAAGAGGCATGCTCAACCACACCACATCCCAGGAGGCTATCAGCCTTTTAGACTGGGTTTTTGTGGATTCAGTAAGCATGTCATACAAAGAAATCCCATCTTTAGCTTGAGTGCACTCACACCTTTTGGCTTATCCACTGTCTGGTTTACAAGAAGATTTGAATATTTTCAACTCTGCATGGTGGGATTAGTTTTTTTTTTTAATCCTACTATACACAGTGAGTAGCAGGAGCCCAAAATTATCCACAGAATATAAGGAAACAAACAACTGATCCTAAGGGAGAAACCGGGGTTTTATACAACAGAGAAAAAATGATCAGGAATTTGAAATACTGCATAAAGAAATTGGGGTCAAGATTGAAATCGAAGGGCCCTATCCGCTAATAAAATATCTGGATTTTGATCCAGGCTTATCAATCTTATTAATCATCCTGATCCTTTCCATCAGGATAAATACAAAAGCGTCAGAGACACAACCAATACCATATAACCTTTCATGCTGCTTCCTCTTTATAAGGATGCTTCGCTCACCATCTGTACCCATGCAAAGTGTTTGCGTATTTATGACTGTTATGTGTGCTGTACCTTGACAGCTATGTTTGCTGTTACCAAAGCAATGAATCAATGTGTGGCCACTGCACCATGTGCAAATGTCAGAGAGGTCTTTGAAGTCATCACAAGCGCAGATAACAGCCTGCTCACATGAAAAGGTGATATGATTGCAAACCCTGTCATATTCTATGATTAGGCCTCATCTTTAAGTACATCTGTGCATAATTTTGCAGTTTATTAGTCTTTTTTTTATGAAATGTGGTTTTTAGTTTGACATGCATTGGAATGAGCTATTAAACTAATGATCACAAATCTGAATAGATGTTCTTGTATTCTTCAATTGTTATAATTTAACAGAGACAAAGTTTGTTTCTCTCAAAGAAGAGGTTTCATGTTTCCTTATTCTAAAGCAAAAACAGGACTTTCCAAAGGAATCTGTTTAAATCAATGGTATGCATGTTGTATCGGTTAAAAGCACTTACTGTATAGGCCAATTAGAAACTATGATTTCTAGAGATCTTTATTCAAAGTGCTTCCTGACATGTTTCCATTGCGTCTACTATGGTCATCCCAGAAAAAAAGGGAGTGTCACCCGACACTGGTCTTCAGGTCATTTTGCAATTTTTTAAAGCTGATATGATGCCCCCATATGTCTGATATTGGAGGAATAATCAACTGTAACAGATTGTTATGGAGTTCTTCAATAGATCTATTATTACATCCACCATTTGACCAGTATTCCATCCATTGATATTTCTCTAAAGGAACATCCAGGGGTTATTTGTAAAATAAAGCAAACAGCTCCAAAAGGTGGACAGATTTTCTTTTTTAAACACCAGATACTTCTTTAAACAACAACAGAGACGAGAACAAACAACATAGCAGGTTGTGGAGGAGTTTTCTCTTCTGATTTTCTCAGGGTGATGAAATCAAACAACCTTCAATGGAAAGCCTTTCATTGCGGTGTGGGCAGCAACAACAGTATTTGTGCAAGTCTGGTGATATACTGAGTGTGTGGGACTCAGCTCCATCACTAATTCAAGCTCCAAGCTTGTCTGCAGCCTCCCCCACTGCAGACACACACTTTCACTAAAACAAGGTCAGATAGTGTCAGGGATGTCTCTGCTGTATGTCCTCTAGCACTTGATGCTGCCCTGCTTTGTGTGTGTGTTTGTGTGAATATGAGTGTGTCTTTGTCTGATCTAAGTGTGCCTTTGGTTTAATGTCTCGGATTCTGGCCGAGTTTTATTATGTGTGTGTGTCAGTGTTTGGAGTCTGTGCGTGGATTTGTGTGTGTGTGCGCGTGTTGGTTGAGGTTACTGCCAGGGCATGGGCGGTCACTCCAGTGAGCAGTGTGATTGGCTGATTTTAGGGCTTGTTTATGTTGTATCCCCATATCCAGTCAAGAAGAACAGACCCCCTGCAGATGTTAGCCTTCCCACTAGACACTCATCAGACGCGGTGCATGCACATGAACTAATATCGCTCTTGCATGGGCAGACCTTGTTACTATGCAGAAACTCTCCTTATCCCTCACATTGGACCATTAATAGTTTCCCAAATGTATTTGAGAAAAAGCACCACGTTTTAGGTTTAATCAGCAAAAACATAGGGTGGAACAGGTAGACATAGTTAAACCTTGTGGTTGATATATATGTTGTTTCCAGAGACCCATCAATCAGGATAAACTCACTCATCATAGTATAAAACATATTTTAATATGAGTATTTTAAATACATTCACTTGGAGGGTGGCATTGAAGTGAAATAATCTTGCATGCCTAATGTCTAACTCCTCTGTAAGCTGTTCCATGTTCTTGGCTTTGATCATAGTGGGTGGTAGTAATGGATGTAATCAGGAAATGTTTAGTTTTATGTCAGACAATTTCATTTTAACTTCTGTCTGGGGCCAGTCTAATAATGCTTTTACTGCTATTTGCACATATATGTCAATTTAGGAATATGCTTCTTATGCTCTGTAAACTAATACTCACTTTTTATTGCTCAAATTAAAATGTGAGGAATGTTTTTCTGTGATCGATCCTTCTGAAGTAACCTGAATAGGTTCCTGCATGTATCTTTTTTTAATTTAAGAAAATAGGAGGATCAGGGTTGAAGGTTTAAAGCATAGTCAATATCTTTTTGTAGCAAATAAAAAGGGACTTTAAGTGTTTTCTACAAGTTATAAACCAAGGCGCTTACAATAAAGTGCTTTTCCAAAGTATACTTCGAATACATTTACTTGCTTTTCCTACCAGCTGCACCCTGTTTCTAAGAAAATACTTGCTCTTTGTTCAGTAATCAAAACCTCTCACAGCTTTTCATCTAGCATATTCCTGTTTGCAACTCTATCCATGTTACCATCCATTCTGACTCACTTGAATGTGAATGAAAAACATCCCCACAGCACTATACTGCTGCCACCCTGTTTCACGTAATGTGCAACCTTAATTTTTTGCTGACCAGAGCACCTTTCGTTAAAATGATGTGTATTGATTTATTTCCAGTAATAAACCTCGTACTTTGTGTATTTTAAGGCCTGCACACATAGAGTAATGCAAAAAAAGACAGCCAAACTTCCTCTCTCATCACAGAGGATTAAGAAACAGCACCAAGGCTTTGCTCCGGTTACTGTGTTCCACCTCACTGTAACTAGAAAGTCACAGCTCAGGATAGCAGAAATATTCTGGAGTGATTGTGGAAATATTCAAAGAACCAGAGCATTCAAGGATTTACTGCTTTGGTTTAGAAGACAAATCCTTCTGTTTTTTTTTCACCTAAATGTTTAGTAACAAAATGAGCACATCAATGTTTTAAAAGGTTCTGCAGTGTTTAAAAATACTAAGCCATTTTCTGCTGTTTAACTAAGGCATCCTTATTTGAACTTACTGAATCACAAATACTGATGGAAGAAAGACTGATTTTGCTGTTTAATAGTGACCTTTATCTTGGGGCAAAATTGTTTTTATTTAAATGAGATAAAGATGCTCCAGTTTCCTTGCCGTGTTTATTATCTACATGTAGGAGCAATGCAAAACTTCTGGTTAAAACACCAGAAGTTTAAAATGTGGCTAACTGTAAAAGACTTATGCTGGTGAAACTGGTGCTGCCACATTTTCAGCGAAGCGGGCGCCGTATCAGTCTTTTTATCACGCAATTTTAACGTTACAGCTACACTCCTACCCTCGTCTATGGTTACAAGCTTTGGGTCTTAAAATACTAAAATATAACAGAAGAAAAACAAAACACCTCAGAATGATTTTTATAATGAACATTTAGACAATAGCAAAACTTGCTAAAACATTTGCTACTGCACCTCTAAGGCACTGCAGCCTGAAGTGACCCAAATCAGACTTTTTTTGGCGCATATGCAACCTTTATCTGATCTTTTCATGGCAGTCTGAACAACACAGATCCAATTTTCTTCAATGCGACCCAGGCCACGTGACTATGTGGTCCTGAATCCGATACAAATCTGATCTTTTCAAGTGCGACCTGTGTCTGAACGGCCAGGTCGAATTTAACCGACCTGAACGCCTTTGGTAACCAACATAGGTCACTATTCTGGGTCTTGCTATAAAGAAGCGGCAAGAAAAACAACAACCATGGCGGACGGTGATGTGGAGAGCAGTATTTATGTCTAACCATCTTGAAAAGATTATGTTTTTATGGTTGGGAAAGATCGCTAGATGCACTCCGGGACTACCACTCATATTTGCTTCCCTAAACACAGAGCACGCTGGCCTGTGATGTCATTGCGTCCTCTATTGCACATGCGGGACACTTGCGTTGTATGACTGCAGTTCACAGATGTGAACGGCAACGCAAAAAAAAAGGAATTGAGCATCAAGGCCTGCAGTGTGAATGTAGCCTAAGATTCCTTCTTTGTTAACACTGGAGCTGCTCAACCTTAGTGGCTTTAACCCTCTGAATTTTAGATTCTTGGCTTAACTATATTTCGATTCCAAGGTCAAATCCATGATCCAAGGCAGGGTTTATGAGAGTCTGCTGTGGAGCTGCAAATGGACTTTAGGACCCCATCAGTGTGAGTGGCTTTGTTGTACCACAGGAGAGAGGATTAGGGTAGAAAAAGTGGTGGGTGAGAAGAAATGGAAAATACAGCTACAATTTACACTGACAGTACCATAGAGAGATAAAGATAGAGAAAGGAAATAATGAGTGAGGAAGGAGTTTAAGCAAGGCGGCAAAATAGGGACTAATATAGATGAGAGCTCAAACTGTTGAAATATAAATGGAACGGAAATTGTCTTCAGAGTCACTAAATAGATTAAAGAAGGGAAGGTCAAGAAGGCAATATCGAAATCTGAGACAAAAGAAAAACTGGTGCAACAGACAAGTGAGATTAGAGGAGCATGAGGAACGTGAGTGTACAGCATACAAAATTGAAAGGATTAGTTACACATACTTTTGGCAACACTTGAGATGAGATGACTAAGTCTGACTATTTGTCGAGTTTTCAGTATTTCTTAGGTCTGTTCTAATTGTTTTTTTAATGGCCTCCTCACCATCTCCTTCGCTGCAGCAAAAAGCTGTTTTCCCTATAAGGTCTGTGATTAAGGCAATTTGAGTTTCACAAATTGCATCCATGATCAAAGGAGGGAGGTTTTGAAATTAGCTTTCTGATAGATAAATATGCAAGATCAAAGCTGATAATTCTGCAGGCATTCAACATCAGACATGAACTTCTTTTGAGTCGTCCTCAATGTTGAATTCTATGCAGTTTCCAACTGGCAAGGCAAAAGGGAGGGACATTTGTGCAATTCTTCGAGCTGATTGGGTAAATCAACAAGTAGCACCTGTCTCCTACATCAAGCTTTTGGCGGATCGCAGCTTCAGTAGGAGCTGTGACTTATGACATTCTTGATTTGTTTCACAATTAGCAGAGTTAAATAAAATACGGTTGGGAGGAAGGTGCAAATATCTTTTCCACCTGCAAAGTTACAAACCACGTATTCCAACTTAAACAGACTGACTAGCGGAACTGTCATGCTTGTTCTGCTTCAGTTAGCTGCTTCTGGTTGATGTCATACTGTTCACTGCATTTCATCGGTTTGAAACCTTTCCAGTTTTGAGACTTATGCATTATCTGGCTTCTGGCAAGATGTATTCCATAAATAGAAGTCAAAACAGATCGGCTCAGATATTAAGTTATGTGTAATAATGTGAAATGACACCAGGAATTAGTAATGGACAAACTGAGAAAGGCAGATGAAAGGCCAAGGCAGCAGCTAAGATATATCAGTGATCTGAAAACCATCCTGCCCTTCATCTGTAAAAAGATGTGTTATTACCAAGGTACCAGAAAAGGAACAGATTTCTGTCAGATGAGTGAAACTAATTATCAAAAGACTTATCCAAGAGCTAATGACCACCTGTGAAAAACTTCAGTACGACCTGGAATAAGCAAGTACAATTATTTCAAAGAAAACATTAAGCAATGCACTCAACAGCCTTGGCCTGTGTGCATGCTCACCACTTCACACTTTTAAGACACTTAAGATTAAAGTTTCTAAAGTACAAGCAAATTGAAAAGCTCATTAAGTTCACCTCACAACATTTGGACAAGTCTGTTAAATACTGGAAACATAGTCTGGTTAGATAAGAGCAAAATATTTTTTTTGGGATGCCATAACATGAACTATGTTTGAAGGACAAAAGGCATTGCTCAAATCCCTGAAAACACCATATTGGCAGTAAAGTTTTGAGGTAAACTCATCACTGGGGATATGTTTCTGCTAATGGAATTAGCAAACTTCATGTGATTGAAGGGATGATCAATTTAAAAATGTCTGCTGCTATCCACTGACACAAATGGTGAATATTTCAGACAGTGATTTTGAACAAAGAGCCAGAAAGACTCAACTGGTTTCAGGGAAAGAAGGGGGGAAAAAAAACGCTGCTAAAATGGCCAAACCAATTACCTGAACTGAATCATGTTAAAAATCTATGGAAAGAACTAAAACAAGAGTTCATATCCTAATATGGGGCAGAAGTTCAATTAAAGACTGACAAAAGAAATTGTGAAAATGACACTTGAGCAACACATGTAACTAGTTTCTCCATACAGGATGCAGCATCTTAGAGCTGCCATTATCAGAAAATGCTTTTTAAGACTAAATATCAGTTTTCAATATGTTTTCATTGTCTCATTCGACATTGTTGCTTAAACTTAATTTCTGGGCTTATTTGTTTTTTTTTCTCTTTCCAAATATGGATTACTTTAATTGTTGCCAACACCTGGGGAATAATTTCTTGTCAATAGCACCTTTAGAAATATGTTTACCATAGAAAAATTGTGAAAGGTATAATATTTATTTCACCTGCTGTTTTCCCCAACTGTTATGCAAATAAATATCTAACATGTGAAGCTTTTGCATTTGTCAGTTTGCATAATTTACCAAAATAAAAGCTTTTGTTTTGCATTCATAATGTGTTTAATCCCACGACTTTATTCAGAAAATTTTGGTAGTACCAGGTTGATCTTTTGTGGACTTCATGGCATAGAATTAAACAGGTGTCTGAAATATCCCAATAAAATCCCAATGTATTAATCTTGTCAGGGCAACATTAAGCCGCTGCTGCAGATCTGTCAGCTGTACATGCAGTGTGTTTGAAGTGAATGTGAAGACTTGAGCAGACTAAAGCTTTGTTGCATGCTGTCAGTATATTTGGCAACAAAATGGAGGTAGGCTGTCAGATTTAAATAATACTCTGTTATTTTATAGGGATCTTTATCTAGATTATAACAACTTGCACAAAACTGAATTCAATGCAGTTCATTTATATAGCACCAATTCATAACACATGTCAGCCCAAGGCAATTTACAGAGATAATTCAAACAGGTCATACAGTCAGATTGGTTTTCTATCCAAGGAAAACAGCTGATTGCATCAAGTCTTACTTTGTAGTTACGCTCTTCCTGAATGAGCACGTGGCAACATTAGTAAAAAATAAAATAAAATAAAAGTAAAAAAGAAATTAGAAGATTTCATATTTCTTGCTCAAGACCAAAATGAGGAGCATGTCATTGTCAGAGTTGGGAATGTAAGGTCACTGGCAAATAAACAGAAAATTAGTGGGTGCTGACAAGGAGTGTGAGAAAATATTAGGAAAGATGGATAAAGCATTTTTCAGTGCATACCTCCCAAACCTATTCTCAAAATATCTTGACAAAGATTTGAGGCAGAGTGACAAGTGAGAAAATATCAGCTGGGTTACTTTTAAAATCTATGGCTTTATTTATTATTTTTTTTAAGCAACTCAATCCGTTCATAGGAATCTCTCCAAACGTCCCACAATACCATACTTCAAATATTTTAATGTTTATTATATTTTCTATTTAAGCCTCGACTGATGCATAACAGTATGCCAAGTATTACGACTTGCCCAATGCCCTTTTGGTCCCCTTTATTTGCTAAAACAAGCTTGCTGAGGCATAGTCTCTGCTGGAGCCTTGATAATGTACTGCGATATCTAACATCAAGATGTCAATTCCAGTAAGCTTCTTGATAGAGCCTTCATCATGTACCTGGCATTTTTTATTGAATAACCAAACACTGCTGTGGAAATTAAAGGTCTACATTCTTTATTTTCTCATCATGCATGAAAAGACAAGAATTTATCATAAAACCTTACCTTCTGTGGTTTATGTTTTTATTAGGTGGCTGTTGAAAGATGGTCTTGCTCAGAAAAGGCTTCTCATTAAGGGTGTAAAAATTACTAACTGGGTTTTGGTTCTAATATGGTGTTATTTTCAAACTTTTTTCACACATTAAGCTGGACTGCATGAGGGAACCACGATCTCATTACCATAAGAGAGGGTGGGAGCTTAGATCGATTGGTAAATCGAGAGCTTTGCCCCCTGACTCAGCTACCGATTCAACACAATAGTCCGATACAGCGACCACACCGACCATCTATCGATCTCACGCTCCATCTTGTCCTTTCGGGTGATGACCGAAAGGACAAGATCGTGAATACAAACATCCAAAATAAGTTTCCTTCGCAGAGTGGCTGGTCGCACCCTTCGAGATCGGATGAGGAGCTCAGTTACCCAGGAGGAGCTTGGAGTAGAGTCGTTGCTCCTCCAAGTCAAAAGGAGTAACCTGAGGTGGCTCAGGCATCTATTCCCGAATGTCTCCTGGTCAGCTCCCTCGGGAGGTGTTCCAGTAATGTCCTAATGGTAGGAGGTCTTGTTGAAGGCCCATGAAACGCTGGAGGGACTATGTCTCTGAGCTGGCCTGGTGTTGCCTGGGGGTCCCCCCAGAACAGCTTGAGGAGGTTTGTTTGCATCGGGAAGTCTCTGCTTAGAATGCTGCCTCCACAACCCGGCCCCAGATAAGCGGAAGAAAATGGATGGATTGATGGATGCCTGAGGAAACAGTCCAAGAACTCATCCTCGAGGATTCAAGAAAAAAGTGTGGTTCCTTCATCATCCAGGTGCCATTTTGGTGATAAAACAGCAATTTGAAGCAATGGTAATAGAAGGTAAAAGGCCTATATTTATTTCCGCATTATTGAGTCTGAGGACCCTAAAACACTTTACAGTCATTTACATAGTTCCCCTATTTACAGTCACACATTCACACCCTGCAGTTGGCGAGCTACACTATACTGTAGCCTCTGCTGGAGCAGACTGCAAAAGTGAGGTTGCCATAGATTTGCACCACCAGACCCTCTTCACTTAGTTCCAGTTAAACATTACTATGTTTATGGGTTCCTTTTGGTCATGTATGAAACAGGAACTTACAGAACCTAACTTTTTGAAACATAGCCCTGAATGTTCTGTCTTTCAGAGGCTCCTATCTATGGACAACTGGGTTTCCAATAACTCCTAATAAAACCCCAACTAATTGCTCAACCAATCAAGATAAAGAATTTAAGAAGAATCTATAAGTCAAACAGTGATGGTACAGTAGCAGACATTCAAAGTTACCCTTCCCAGTCAAAAGCCAGCTGAAAGGCAACACAATCCCCTCCAACTTCCAGCCTCTGGCCTTCTCATGGGTGTGCATATTTTTTTTCAACTCTGACTCCACCCTTTCACTGAATTATAGGGTCTGACCAGGAGATAACACTTCTCTTTAGATATTAATGTCCACATATCATGACAGAAAGAATATTTTAGATGTTTGAAAAGGAATTGTAGGGGACAAGCCAATGATCAGTCAAGGAAAGTGGAGAAATTTTGGATGGCTACTACTGTAGGATTTTTAAATGTACAAGGATTTTAATGGTATACAGAGGAAATCATTTTGCAAATAGGGTGGTTGCTACTGTTTAAACAACAAACATTTATGTCCCTATATTTTTATATTATTGTGTTGCACCAATTTCTATATAATGTACATAAGAGAAAACATGTCAATAGATTTTTGGACTTAGCTATTGAATAAACAAGACCATTGCAAACACAAGTATGCTGCTAGAAAGGCTGGTTTAAAAAGAATAAATTAACTTTTATACTGCATTTTTGAAGTTTTTGCTTGTCAGCATTCACAATGAGAAAGCATCAGAAAATTGGGGGGTCCCATTACATCATGTGTATTTTATACGATGGTGGTCCAATAACAGTCAATTAAGGCTCTTTTATTGGACAAACAGCTTTAACAAAGCACACAAAGATGGCTATCAAGTTTTCTTCTGTTTCACCAACTTTGTTTACATGTATTTATCTATATTTAACCTAAGTTTCTTGCAAAATGGATCTCTCAACTTTTTTATCAAGATATTTTAAAATAAATAAAGGCTTTCTTTTTTTAGTGTTTATAGTTTCATTGCAGGTACAGCTGGAAAACCTTAAGCTTTCAGCCTCCTTCCGACCAGGGAATGTGTATATGTAAGGCTTTCCTCCCAACATGCCTTCTTGCTATCTAAAATATTTACAGAGAAAATGAAAGAGTTTACTGACAGAAGTTCAGAAAATTCCTGTAATGACAGACTAGGAATGTCTTTTAGCAACAGTTAAACCAAGAGCCAGAACCTTTGGTAGGTGTTATCAGATTAGTTACCTAAAAACTTGATGTTCTTTGGGATTCAATCCCTCAATATGTTTTAAGAAGCAGATTTTTACCTCCCCCACCCAAGCCACTCCTTACATAATTAGACAATTGCATTCATATGCCTGTGTGGGTCTTTCTGTTTATGCGTCACCGCCTGTTTACCATGGGGTATCTTTTCCTCAGTAGACCCCAAATTTGTTAAGACCAGCATGTCACCCACGTAGTTACTATTCAGGATTAAATAAATATAGTGTTTATGCAAATATGTCAAAAGGAGTATTTATGAGATTCAGAAACACATTTTAAAAACTACAACAAAACAATTCAAAAGCATTTTAACCCCTATACTTTACACTGTTAATGCATATTTTGGTTAAGATACAACAGTCAGTGTTGTTTGGCAGAAGACTATTAGAACGTTAAATCTTGTCTTTAAAATATTTGTCTAATCTAACTCAGAACTCAGTTTGATCAACAACTATTTAACCTCAGCTCCATTTGAAGCAGTTCCATTTCTTTATTTCCATTTTTATTTCCATTTTTTAGATATTTTTTGTTGTCTTTTTTTATCTTTTACATCAGAGTATTTGCTAGTGTTGCACCGATGCCATTTTTGGCCCCCCGATACTGATACCCGATACCTGGCTGTGCAGTATTGGCCGATACAGATACCAATACCATCTGTTTGAAATTGATGTGTGTGTGTATATATGAAGAACTGCATAATACATGGATGTAAAATAATTTTCATCATGGCTTTCTCAAGCTGCTGCCTACCTTTGTGAAGCAGGAAAAAACTAATGATTATAGTGAATCCAGTAGAACTTTTTATAGCCTACCTGGAATGAGTGACAATAGTTAAATAACCTTTTGGCTCTTAAAATGGTATCGGTGCCCTATTTGTTGGTACTCGCCGATACTGATACCACCATTTTAGTGTGACAACATAATTAATTCTGTGCTTTTGTTTAAGAATTTACATTCTTCTGCAGCCTACACGGGTAAACCCTATGGTTGTCATTGTTTGTTTTCTTTGATTTCTTTCTTCTCTGTGGGTCAGATTCTGAATATGATATGTAAAGCTGAATGGAAAACTCTTTTGTTATTGTCATATTTTAATACTGTATTGATATGGGTTGGAGGGGAATGCTCCACAGCCTACAGGGATGTGGGTTGTAAAGAGCCTCCTTTGAAAATAAATGGTCTCCCAGGGACCTATGATACAACAAACTCAATTCAAAGTATTGCAGTTTCACTGAATAATCTAAACAGCAAAAGGAAGGACTGAAAAGCTTGATAGGTGTCTATCTAAACGTGTTTTCCATAACTGGATGCTTTCATGGGAAAAAAATGGCACATATGTTTAACATTTTAAGTACTGAAAAACAGTTTAGTAAAATACATATGGAACTTAAACCAAAAATGCTTACATTTCTGGCAGTTTTTTCAGTCTTACAGACAGCCTTTTAGCAGCCTCCCTGACCAGTCTCCAGCTAGTAGCTTATGCTAAAAGATAAAATATTGAAAATGTTTGAACACCTAAAATTAAATTGATTCACTAAAAAAGGAGAAAGTTATCTAACCAACCAGTCTAAATGTTTTACTTTGACTAATATTTGTAAAAGGTAGGTTACACTTATATTAACAATTTACATTTTTGGATTTTGATTTTTATGATCACAAACCATTTATGTCAGTTAACAAAAATGTTTTATTTTGATCTACTTCAACCATAATATAAAATTGTTTTGTAAGGCACTGAAATTCTTAGAATGGGAACCCATGCTTGGTTCCCCCAAGATACACAAGAAGAAAATGCTGGGCAAGCTATGTAACTATTTAAAACAAAAAAATAAAATCATTGCACAATGAAGTTGAAAGTGACTTCTCACTATGCAAATAACAAATGGGTTAACTAACCCGGTATTCAATTTCTAAAATAATTTTTTTTATTGTGTTTGTTTCACTCTGTTTAGTACATTCTAAGAATGCATTAAGTGGTTTTTAAGGAGGAATCTGAGCAAGTAAATGTAATTTAGGCCTTTGACTCTATCAATATTCTGATGTGTGGGAAGTAGGCAGAAGTGTCCAATATGAACACAGTTATGAAATCATGGCTAAGTAGGTTAAACAAACATAAGCAGACACACACACGCTCCCCTACACACACACAAATGAAGATAGTGTAAAGGGCCAAATGAAAAGAACTGACGTCTTTCCTCAATCTAATCCACATGAGGAAAATGTTCCTGAACAAAACTGGTAAAACAAATCACATTAAGGCTGAATAAAAAAAAAAAAAGTTGTGTTTTAGTGCACATGTGAAGTAACAAACTAGAGACTGCTGACCTTTACCCCTCGCTGTGAAATTTAGAAGACACTTACTAGCCACAAATGGTTCTTTTCACCACCAGACAGCACCAAATACTATACAACGATGCTAGAAATACAGTGGTACAGTGTTCCTGAATTAGACCAAGTTTTTGCCCACGGGGTAATTATTTTTCATGTCTTGTATTCTGAAACTGAGGAATGAACTTTGTTCTGAAAAATCATATTCTTTGACGTTCCTGTAATGAATCTAAAGAAAACAAACAGTTATAATTATTGAAATGATTACAAAAAGGCTAAATAAGGCAGTTAAAATGTATTGCAACACATGTGCAATAAATATAATTAAAAAGTATGTACTAATGACTGCCACAATTTAAAAGGATTAATGGGCTGATAAAGAAAAAATGGGCCCCGGCCACTGAACTCCTAAACCATGCCATAAAAAAAAAAAATAAAATAAAAAAATCAAAATTCAAAAACGAAATAGTTTAATTTCATTGTTTTCTTTTCAGATCCTGACAAAGAGCAGTTAACATTCAATGAGATTGGAACTTTGTCTCATTTATGACTAAATGTCTTCACATTAATTTATTATCTTCCAAGTAAATATAGCTGAGGTTGTTAAAAACAAGTATGCTCACATTGAGCTGATCCAATAACCAACCTGATATAAATTGCCTAAAAGAAATTGTCTGACTCCCTCCTCTGTTTTTCCAAACTGTATCTCCTTCTTTATGTGCAGTTTTTAACTATGCTATTGTAAGGTTTGCAGACAGAGGTAGAAACTTTGTGGACTTTTAAAGCAGAAAAGGAGGGTTCCACTTTACTTAATCTCAGCAAAAGAAAAGACACACCCACATTTAAAAACCCAGCTTTTAAAGCATCAGAGTGTACCATCTCTAATAAAAAGGGGTGAAAAACTTTACAACATTTATATTTTCTATTTTGGGGAACAATCAACTAAATTAAACCTCTAGAGGAAAACAAAACAAAAACCTGTTTACATTCAGTATAAACACATTGAAGCTAAGAAATAATCTAAATCCAAACTAATCCCAAAACATCTCCCCTCCCTCTCAGTCAGTGTGGATTCCCCTCATGAGGCTGATTGGAAACACCAGGTTCTCATCAGCACAGCTCATTGCTTCCATGGCAACACCTGACCAGGTGACCTCAAAGAAAAAGTGAGTGGCAAGAACTGCTTAAAGTGACATCAATAAAGACTTAAACCTTCTCCCAAATACTCAATAAAAAAAAAAAAAAAAAATAAAATTGCATTTTTACAGAACATGTTAGAGAATGGGTTAATCCCTCACAGCTATGTTGTTATAGTATCCATTATTCAATTCAACTGATTTTATTTCAATAGCAACATCACAAAACAACCCTAGTCTGAAGGCATAAGGAGATCTAGCTAAGTCCTAATTTAAAGAAAAGACTAAAGAATTAAATGAGAAAATAATAATGATAAAATTATGAGTAGTCAGTTTAACATAACATAACTCTGCTAAATACATAAGGAAAATATTACTTTTGGAGCATATACAGTGGTCAGAAAAGTAATCTTTCCAACTAGTTCCTTCTATGTTGTTAATGTATACAATTGCTAGCAAGTCCTATTCCATATCAGCATGCACTTTTTCTTTGAATCCCTCTTACCTTATCTGACTGCACATACATACTAATAAATCCATAATATATTTTGAAATCCTGATGATAGAACGTTTTGAATACAGCATATATTTTGGAAAGGATATTTCTTATAGAGCATGGTAGGAAACACGAGGAACCAGGTGAAGCAGGTGGGAGCAATTAAATAAAACACAAACATGTGCGGACTTTCATTGGAAAATAAATAGATGTGAATAAAAAAAAAAGTTTTGCATGTTCAAATAAGTTTTTCTAAAATGATTCCTTCACTTTTTGAAATTAGTATAGCAACCAGTTGGAAAATTTCAACTGTTTTACATTGTCTACATCATTATATACCTACTTATATCATATGCGCACACAAAAACATACATGGTTAATATTTCACACAGCCCCAAATACATGGTTAATATTTCACACAGAATAATGACATGTCTTAGTTTGCTGATAAAGCTAGGATGGCTTTCTGATGCATCCTGCTTCATATTTCCCATCCATGTCACACAACCGCGGACATTAGATACTCTTCTCAAGCAAAGATTCCTTATTCCATTATCTCTTCCCTCTGTACATGCAAATGCATAAAAAGGTCATTTATATGATTTATCTGAGATAATGGATTTCCACGATTTGGTCCAATGTTTTAATGGTTGCCCTAAGACCCGCGACTCTTTACCGCCCCCCTTGCGGCTGCCTGGAGCTTTTAAAAAAATTAATGCATTAATGATAATGGTCAGTAGGCCAAACAAACATTCATTGTTTTCCAATGCTGTAAACATTTGTGGAATAAACAAATTTAAACAGTATATGTAAACATTTCTTTCAACAAAAATTTGTGTCATAGCCATAGAAATCAGTGGTCATAGTCTTCAACAGCAACGGTGTGGTGCTAGGTAAACAAAGCAAGGGGTGTGTCTCGGACCATGGATCCCAAAGGGAAAAAAGGAAGACTGGACCAAATCACTTGCTTTCATTATCAATGCTGAAGAATTGCCCACATTTTTGCTTTGTAATGAGAGGCTGTCAAAAAATTAAAAGAGTAATTTGGCATGAAAGCATGATAAATATGCAGCCGATCATAAAGTTGGGAGTGAGAGAAAACGTGCGATTGCAGAACTTCTGGATAAATTAGAGGAGAGCAAAGATAGATTTAAGAACTTGACTACTGCTGTTAGGTTTGTTAGAAGCATGGAAAACCGTTTAGAGATCAAACAGGTGGTGCTCTTATGCAGGTATGTGAATTTTCTTCCATTTTCCCCCCCGCAAATCCTGAAAATAAGAATAACACCAAGAAACACTTGTGACGGAGGATGTGGAATTTCGGGGTTAGGGGGCTCTGCTCTGATGGATGTCAGTTCCTGCTTGGTTTCTCATGACTCAATCAACTTCTCCCAACAGAAACACATCAACCGTTTAAAGACTCCTTTATCGTGTTTCCATAATATAAGAAATGCAACACAACCTAATACGCGTGATGAAGGGCTGTGAAGTGGCGAGCGGGGATTTCTACGAGGTGAGACCATTCAATGCTCCTCCCTTACATCGTGCAACTATATGATATTTGCTCCAGGATAAACATTTAACCATGAATGCTTGTTGTGCATTCAAGTGTTGTGCATTCTCCACCAAGGCTGGAGACTGCACAACAGTTAAAAGTATCTGAGAGAAAGAAGCACCACATAATCATACGCAAGACCTAGGAGCTGACCATGCAAACCTTCCTGAACAAGTTCCAGTGAACATCACAATCACACCTCCAACAAAGACTCCCAGGTGTGAAGAACTGGACACCAGGCTCAGACATGATCCACATCTACTGGTTGAAGAAACTGACTTCTGTCTATGAACACCTAGCAGCAAACACCTGTACCCACCCTGAATGGACCCTCAGAAGGCACAATCTGAACCGTCTATCGGCCAATAACATGCCACTCCACAACATAGAAGCTCCTGTCAAGCATCATAATGGCAAAGATTAGTGGACACATGGATCAACACATGACAGAGGCACTGGAAATCATTGGTAAAAAAAAAAAAACAGAGTCGAAGAAATAGTCAGAAAAGTTGCCAGAGACTGTGAAGCCAGACAAACAAACCTGTGCACAGCCTGGGCTGACTACAAGAAAGCCTATGACTCAATGCCTCACACATGGATCCTGGAATGCCTGAAGCTGTACAAGATCAACAGCACTCTAAGAGCCTTCATAGTAAACTCCGCGGGGCTGTGGAAAATCATACTTGAGGCCAACTTCAAGCCACTTGCACTCCATCAAATGAGGGATATACCAAGGAGGTGCTCTGTTCCCCCAATGTTCTGCATAGGCTTGAACCCCCTCAGCCAAATAAGCAACAAGACTTACTATGGATACCGACTCAGAAATTTTCAGCCACCTCCTGTACATGGATGACCTCAAGTTGTATACTAAGAGTGAGCGAGGTTGACTCGCTAATCCACACTACCAGGTTCTACAGCAGGGACATTGGAATGTTGTACGGGCTGGAGAAATCTGGCCGGAGGGTGAGAAGGAGAGAGAAGGTAACCCACAAAGAGGGACTTACACTCCTAGAAGGGATAATTGCAGATGTAGAAGAAAGCTACAAGTACCTTGGAATAGCATAGCCAAATGGCAACCATGATAACACACTCAACAGCTATGCCTTGCCAGTAATCAGATACCCTGCTGGGATAATAAGTTGGCCTAAGGAAGAAATTCAGGCCACCGATGTTAAAACATGGAGCAACTCAACATGCATCTAGTGAATTTCACTCCAACTCTAGTACCCGCAGACTATACACTAAGCGCAAAAAAGAAGGCAGTGGCCTTGTGAGCATCAGAGCCACAATTGAAGATGAAAACATTAGGAATAAAGAACATGAGAAAGTGGAAAAATACTAAGACCTCAGGGAAGAACTAGAGAGAGCCTGGAAGCTTAATCCATGGTGACTGGAGCACTCTGGGCAATGACCCCCACATTTGAAAAGTGGCTCCAACAGATACCTGGAGAACATCAAAGATCTCAGTCCAGGAATAAGCAGTTTTAGGGACAGCTAAGACACAGTGAAGAACCCTCAAGCTCCCAGGCCTCTGGCAGAGGAACCCAGCTTAAGATGAAGGAGCCACCCACCGCATCCAGGAGTACGAGGGTCGGTTGGCCCCTTCATCTCAAGCAAGAGAGAGTAGTTTTATATATATTTTACCCGAGAGTCTGGAGATCGGATCCTGCCTGGGCCCTCGGTTGTGTACCTTGCTAGAAATATGGACGGACGGATGGATGAACGGACCAGCGGACGGATGGACGGACGGACAGGGGCAGGCAGGCAGACAGGTAGGAATTATTCTTATAGGCAACATTTCCCCATACTTTTTAAAATGCTGTTTGGCTCAAGCATCTCAACATCAAACTTGATATCCATTGTATCACACAGTGAGATATACTCTGTGAATAATATCAAGTTATACTCTTTGATAGTATGAAAGCAAATTGTATGCTTGTAGTTTGTTGAAGCCTGCACCCTGCACAGGATAAAGGAAAAAGAACATATCCTTTCTGCCGGGAAATGCATCTGGACCACTGAGTCTTAAACCAAAAAATAAATCACCTGTGGGTCTGGATCATTTAATCTAAACCCTTCATCACATCTTACACAGACCTACCCTCGTGGATGAAAGAATGCCAAAGAGTAGAGGGGTGAAAAGCTTTTTATTGAAACTCAGAAAGGGAAAGGAAAGCTTTATGTTTTTATGTTCTGAAGGGTGTATTGTCTTTTGACAGTAAAAGTGTGTAGTCAAACCCGTCACATTTTAAGACACCATTTTTTCCTATCATCAGCACCAAAGTTAGCCTTGAAAGGGGCCAGATTTCCTGTTTAGAGCTTTGCTTGTGCCCAATGTGCTTTTAATTTTGCTGCTGAAGCACATATGGTAGCCATCAATCCAACTATATTTGGAGGTAAGTATCATTCACAACTCCTTGGAGCACAACGTGTACACATATTTGTGTCTTCACGTTCTGTTTAGTACTGTTTTCCAAACTCACATAATTAAAGATTTCTTGACTCAACGCTCGTTCTTTTAGCATTTTATTTTTTCCTCACATGGAAAAGAGATTATGAACTACAGTCCACAAAATACCGTCCTCTTTTCCATGATATGGTTTATGCTTGCCTGTTTTGCCTTTTACCTAAAGTGGTTGGTTTATTTTGAGGGTTTATGTATGGACAGATTTTTAATTGAACCCCATTTCTTTCACCAATTCATTTAAATATTGTGCCTGAATCTTGTTCTGGTTTTTATCTTTAAAGAAATAATTTTGTATTTGTATGCCCAACAAAAAATGTTAGTTTATCTCTCAATTTTGGTTATGAATTGTGTTAAGGGTTGGGTCTGGAGGGGGGCAGTTACTCCTTATAAAGTTAAAAAGATAAAAACCAACCAAAAATAACACTGAGAAGATTATAGCAACAGCTTTAAGCCTTTTTGTTGTTAAAATGGGTCAAAACATCCCCCAGATAGATCGCAAGTTCTAAATTGAAGCATCTTATAAAAACAGCAGTGAAATTATAAAACGGCTTATGTAAATAAAAATCATTTAAGGGACAAAATACATAAAGAAATATCCAAGGAAATAAACATTTCTTTCTTCATATTTGCATGCAAACGCAAAGAAAATCACAAGTCGTTAATGCAACTGAAGAAAAAAATGAAACTGAAATCAGAGCCGAAGAGAAACCCTTATAACTCTGGTATAATATCACATTAATCTAAATAGATTTGCAGTAAGTGTGGTAACATAATTTTACTCACCAGAAAATATAAAATAAATCAGATTTATGGATTGTCCATATATCAGGTTGCCCTATATGGACAAGAGAAAATGGCAAATATTTTGTATGTGTTGTTTGAAGGTGATCTTTCTAAATTTAACCCGGGGAAGTTATCTACTGAAATTTAAGGTATAGTTAATGTTTTGGGGGAAATACTAGGATTCCTCCAAGGCTTGTTTTCAGTTATAGACCACCAGTTTTAGCTCTTCTGTTTTTAGTTCACATGCAGTCTACTAATTTTTTTATAAGGCTGAGATGGAAGGTGAAGCAGACACCATAATCCTGGACCGGACTCCAGGGATTAGTTTGGGATTGTCTGGCCAGCACAGTGGGAGCAGATTGAGGCTGTTTTCTCACACATAACACCATAGAGAGCAGGAGGCGTTTTATTAAACTGCAGCATGATTGGTTTATTTGGGGTAGAGTCTTTACAAGATTTCATGTGTCATTACCCAGACTGTTTGGACTTTAAGTTTAAGGTAATTGGATTCCTAGTGCTCAAACATATGTGGCCATAAAAAACTACTTTATGTCCTGTGGTCTCAGTACAAAAGCTGCACTGCTCTGCAGGTAACCCTTCTTTACTTGGATGTCAGTTTACTCTGCTCATTATATCTGTTTTTCATGACCCACCCCTTTGCATCTAAATAAAGTTAAGTTTCAGGAATGATGGAATCATAATAGTGACAGAATCAATGAATATCACAGCAATCGTAACTTGAAAGTAGAAGAAACATATCCTTTCACCAGCAATAGTGTGTATCCAATATTATTTATTCTAGATATAAGCCTTAATTTCCAATAGCATGATGCAGAGCTTCTTTTTAGCAACTGTTGGGACTCTTGGTTAACACCCTTAGAGTTTCAGGGAACAGAAACTGCCTTTTTAAGGTTAGTATGCTCTGAAAATGCTGTTGAAAACAAATCTACTTGCACAACTTGCTTCTGCAGAACTACAGGCCCATCTCAGACCTCACCTTCATCAGTAAGGTAATTGAAAAGCTTTGTTTCAACAGTTAAGCAACTTCTTAATGACTAGCCTCTTTAAAATCTATCAGTGAGCTTCTAAACTCACTCATAGAGACTGCTCTTATCAAGGGTCTCAATGAAATCTGTATAAACGCAGTTTGGAAGAACCACAATGGAGGTGTTATCGATCCTTAGTGCTCCATTTCTAATACACAATCAACTGGTTTGAATACTATTGAAAGGACAGAGTTTTTTGATGGCTGGTCTGAAGGGTGGTTAAATAGAGGCTGAAGCAGGTGGAATTCTATGAACGTTAATGAGAACTGGGCAGAGATAAGCAGGTGAGTGAAATGAGTAATCAGAGCAGACATCGCTGTCAATATCATGACCTTAATGTCTCAGCAAGTTCTAAGAAAAAAACTAATCGTGCATTCATCTTTGGCAGAACTGAGGTCTGCCTAATATGTCCATCAGGCAGCTGAACCTGATCCAGAATTCTGCTGCCCATGTCCTGACTAAAACTAAGAAAGTAGAGCACATCAGCTCAATTCTAATGTCCTTACCCTGTGTCTTAAAGAATGGACCTTAAACGCTTCTGTTAAGCTATAAATCACTGAATGACTTGGCACCAAAATACGTCACAGATTTGTTGTCATTGGATCAACCCCTCCAGACCACTCAGGTCTTCTAAACGTTTACTCTGCCTATCCAGAATTAGAAAAAAATATGGAGTCGCAGCTTTTAGTTTGTTTTCTTCAAAGTAACTCACAGAAAACTGTAAACGTGCAAAAACACCAAATTAATTTAAACCTAGAGAGTGGCCTTTGACTGTGCTATTAAAACATTTTGGTTTAAGTTGGAAGTCCAACTTTCTTACATTTAATTATAAATCATTTGTGTGTGGGTGTTTTACAATAACCCAAAGCAGTATGATTTGGCTTGCTTTGGCAGCTGCTGAGATGTGCCGGTGTGAAAAGACAGTCAAAAATTACACTCCAAACTTGCTTGTATTGATTTAAAGCCAAGATGGAAATTTTCAAAGTAATCATATATTTTCAAACTTTTAATACTAAAAGGCAAATGTAAATCTAATCATCCCATTGGGTAAAGGCCTACATCAGTTTAAATCTGCTTAATTTATGCAGTCATTTCAGGAGAAGAGCAATTTAGGGGTTGAGCCCTAAAGGCCGGGGGTTTTATTTGTTCACCCAGCCATAGACAAGCAGCTTAGTAAGACTTAATTAAACTTCCATTTCTCTTTGGTTTTTGTTTAATGCAGACCATTTCTGCATTAAATAGTATGGTTGGTCACCTTACTTAAATCCGAAATAGGTTCAGTGTAATTTCTCCTTTGCCCATTTCATGTACTGACCCATCAGCATAAAACAATTTTGAGAAGATAGGGCTGGACCCACCAGCAGCCGATATCAGCAAAAAGAAATTTGTAAAAAGACATTATCGTAATCAATACATAATAAATAAATATTCCCAGCTCACTCTTTTTCTTTCTTTTTTTTTTTTTTTTTACATCTAGTTTTGTTAGTAAGTTAATGTCATTTGCTGATATTGAAAAAGTTACTTCTCTATGAAATAACGGTAGCACATTATAAGTGTATTTCATAGAAGCAGACTTCTGCCTTTATTGTTTTTTTTACCTGAAAGAGATGAACTGAAACTCAGTTCAGGATCACAAACTTACTATCAACAACAATAACTTATTTTTTCACAACAGTTGCACTTTTGCTCAAAATGACCGTCATTTCAAATTTTAAAGCAAGGTATAACTTTAACTGATGTAGAATAAATGAAGATATAGTCAGACAATCAGCTATCCATCCAATCAGTGAACCATGTGTCAAATGACCATTTAACCAAAGCGATGATAGAGTAAGTTACCAGACATTTAACAGCTGATCCAACAATTTATTTAAAAAAAAAGGCAAGTCATCTGTTCAATCTGACGCTTAAATACTTTAATTTTGTTCTACTGACGTAAGATGATAGCTCAAAATGTTTTAGACTGAATTGTAACCTCTCCCAAATCTCAATGTCTCAAAGTAGGCTTTAATTAGAGGTTTTATGTTTATTAACAATGTTCTAAATGTATAGTTAATATTTATGTACATTATCTTTCCTTTAACTAGCAAAACCTTGTATTTTTTCTTAGTTTGTTAGTCATATTTATTTGAGCCTCTGCGCCATATATTCTAATCAATCAAAGTTGATATGCAAATAAATATTGTTATTTGATTGGTTATACGGTACATTTAAACTTGTACTCCATTATTACTTCCTGTGTTATTTCTCTCTTTTGTTTTTTGTTGCTTATATATGCCAGGAAAGAAAAACTATCTCTGTCTTTTTTGTCAAGGCTCAGAAAAGAAGACCTAGTATTCAAGGCAAGACAGACCGTTAGATTACTGAAAAAGGGTTATTTAAAAAAAATGATGGATTGGCAGCAGCAGCTAGGGCATCTAAAGCATCTAAAGCAGGTACTTCTGCAGGAGTGAACCACAGATTAGTGACCACGATAATCTGACAGAGGATGGTTATGAACGTGTAAGTCACTAACCTGGTATAATAGTTCAGCCCGAGCCCAGAGAGCTAGATTGATTCCAGCGGTCGGCTGCAAACAAGACGCGGCGGGCGCCACCCAGAGAGTCCCAGACGCGGCAGACCCAGAGGATGAACACGAGCAGGAGATCGGGAAGAAGAGCACGATGATCTTCTCTGGAGTTCTCTACAAATGCTTGGTGTTATCCCTCAAGAGAGCTTCAACCTGAAGGTTTAAAGCACAGTAATAAAGAAAATACTACTCTACACAAAAGTTCAATTTGGGGGATAGAATTTTACCTTAGTAATTCTAATGATCATTTCAAGTTTGCTTGATATAATTAATTTATTCATCAATTAAAATTTTATAAGTGAAGGTTACTTAAGGTGCAATTTGAGTTGGGTATACTTTTTCTGCTTAACTTTCACATGTGGTTGCATCCTGTGGCTCAAATATCTACTGCTCAGCAAATTACACCATAAATGTTGCTCAGAGTTGATTTTCCAACAGGTCGCTATGCTATCATTGTATGTGTGCTTATGTGTTTGAAGTAAGATTACATCTGCTGATAGTTAAAGGAGTGCTTGCACATGTTGCACAACTAAGCCAACCTTTGCGTTTCAATGCCTTCCTCCTCACCACATCACACAGCCATTGTTGTTTCTTCTGTGAATCTGGGTCTTCACATCTTGTTTTCTGGAGAAGTTTCATCTGAGTTTCGTAGGATGCGTGGCCTCCAAGGGAGCGAGGAGACGGAAGTTCTCTCAAAGATCTGCGCAGGCCACTATGGTAATTACAACGTCCACCTACTTGCCTGCAAAACTCATACAAGACTAGATGCATGGTATTATTGTGTATCAGACACCCACAGAGGATAGCTAAAGGTGAGACAATGAGAAAGGAAATTACAGCCCTTGTATTTCGGCGACCTCACATCTAGCAACTGCATGCGTCACTGCTACTGTATAACAAACACTTATTATGCCTAAGAGCCACGACTCAAACCCCCATATAAGCCTGTTCAAAGCCCTGGAAACGCTGGTTTTGCAGTGACACGTCTTCGCCTGCCAGACACAAAGCCAACAGCCTGCATCATAAAGTCCCCCCCTGCCTTGTTGTTACTAACAACACACTGAGGATACAAAGAAATAGTTCAATGGAGCTTTTTTACTTCTTGTTACATGTCTACTTTCTCTTTACTGTTAGAGTTTAATAAATGAACCTTTTGAGTCAGTTAAGAGTTTAATTCATGGATGCATATCTTGTGTTTCTTCGTTCTTATGTCAACGCTAAAGAAACAGAAAACTAATGGAACTTTTGATAAATAATGAAACATTTCAAAGTGAATCCCAAATGTAAATGTCTCCATTAAGACAAAACCCTTTAAAGTTACAAACTTCTAAGTGTGGTTAGTCTCTCCAGCCTGAATCCTATCACCCCCTGTTGGAAACGTGATGCAAAATCGCTGTACCCTCTGAAGTTTTTTTTTCTTTCCACAGGAAACTTTCTCACCATTCTTCTGTCCTCCCCCCCCATGTTGTGTTTATTCTCCTCCCCATGTGCTTCCTAAACGTGTGGCTCACATGATTGGATGAAGAGGGTAGAAAGTTGGCCAATAGCAGGGCAGTTACCAGGCAGCCAGAGCCTTGTTTGGAGGCTGGCTGGAGGCTCACACAGCTGTTTCATTGAAAAGCAACAGGACATAATAACAAGGGCCCCTCACCATGCACACATGGGGGGCTAAATCACACAAAGACATGCACAGAGGACTTCATGCAAACAAAGAAAAGTTATCTGCACAACGTCAATCGGATTTCTATGAATTTAAATTAAGATATTTCATAAATTTGAGTAGAGTATACGCTAATAAACATGTTTTTCCACTAAGTTTTCATCAGTTTGAATGAATTCATTAAATCTTTTTGTTTGTCTGTTTTTTCTAGTTGTTTTGGTTAAAACTTGTGTTTTATTTGGAAAAAGTTTGCACTTTAAAGATCTAGAGACTGTGTTTGTTTGTTTAATAAACTGTAAAGCTTCTAAAACAAATTTAAAAGAGTAAGAGCAAAATCCAACTGCATAGTCTTTGTCAGCCCATGTGGGTTAACGGTGAGGGTTTTTTTTGCCTTACATGAATAAAAACACCAGTTGGTAGCTGGCTCTATGAACATGGGTTGCCAAAACAAGACACTGCAGTTGGCAGCTTCAAACTGCTTAACTCTGATAGCAGGATTTTAAATGTTGTCAGTTTTATACTGATCCATGAGGATCTGACTCATTATCTGACCAAGGAGTTTGACAGATATACTCAAACCTGTGTTCGTCTCCACGGCGCCTAACTGACCACAGCTCAATCCTTGTCCTGAATAGTTTAACTAAAGATGTTTTGGACCACCTGGATGAGCTAATGGGGTGTGTATAGAGCATGAGATCCGATAATCACTGATTATTACACAAAATGTGGTTTAGACAAAGTTTCCAATCTATCATTACAAACTAACACTCACAGAATTTTTCATTTAACTCTCCAATAAACACACAGATGGAAGAGAAGAAGTATCTGAAAAAAGGTATTTTCATGTAAAAACGTGCATTACGATAAAACCGGTAGAACACTCAGGAGTGTAAAAGTAGATTGTCATTAGGGCTCTTTGTTCAAACCAGAAAAGCAAGAAGAGTGTTTTCTCTTCTTCTTTTGTACTCCTCCTTGACATACATCATTTGTAGAAGCAATGCTGACATTAACTCCCAACAATCAGGAACTCACCTGCAGTGCAGTCGGAAAGTATTGGTGCTTGTCTAACTTTGTACCTATTAAGACACAATGATTAACGAACAACGACTCAATGCTAAGGGTATAACTACATCTGCATGCATATGCATAACCACGACGCTTAAACTTGGAAAACATAATTAGAGTGGGGGTATAGAGGTCCAAATCAGCTCTATTCATTTTGTCCTCAAAGTGATGTAAAATGAATTTGAAGAGAAATTCTGAAATATTGAACAAATATATTACCAAGTATTATCCAAACTGTGTGGTTAATCAGTTGTTGGCTGACAGAATGTACTTTTACTTAATAGATCCTGACCTAATGCTTAAGAAGGGTTAACTAATCAGAGCAGCCTAAACCAACCCAAGTCCCTTTTATACATCACTTGTCATATTTCACCATTTTATTATAAAAAAAAATTGTAACATTTTTTCTAGGCTTAGCTGGCTTCTATTGGTATATGTTTTTACTTAGAATTAACATAATTTATATAAATAAATTTATCAAAAACAGCTGAAAGTGAAGGAAGGTCATAACTTCTACTAACATCAGTGTATTATTTAGTCGCTTTCTCTGTAAAACGCTAATGGACTTCTTGCTATGGGAAACATCAATTATTGGGTGTTTGTTTGGGCGATACATGTGAGTGAGTGAGTGAACAATCAATGCCTCCTGAGGGCAATGCTTTAGTTCATTTTAAAGACCAGTCTTCCAAAGTGCACAAAGAGGAAGACAAATAAAGCTTTTAAATGTATAATTTTCTAAATGGACACTAAAGCTGTTGTACTGTAATGTTCTGTAAAAAGTGTTTTATTCTGTCTGTGCTGTGTCCTCCTTTTTCACTCAATCTTTTTTGACCAGCTTGTCCAAACCAATGATTAAGGAGCTGAGAAATCCTATAGATCAGATAAGAACCGTACGGCTCATCAAAACACTTCATGTTGATTTGAACCTTTGACTTCAAACACTACATGAATCCAAATGTTTTGAACTGCAGTCATCTTAAACTTACTTACAAGAAGGAATTATTTACTAAAACTAAATCACAAGTTTAACTTCGAAGGGTTATTCTTAGCAGACTTAAATCAACATAGCTTTAGTGTATGAAATGAGCAGGATTACTGTACACCAACTATCTCTGACAAATAAAAAAACATGTTTTGTGATCATTCTAAAATATATTGAGGTAAGTATGCAAACTTACTTCTTTTTTATTTTTCTGTATGACTTAAGTTCAAGAATTACACATTTTTATTGTCATTATGCAACCATAAACACATTTTTTCTGATACATCAGCATATATAATTCACAGACATGCATTAAAACTAAATATTGGAGAAAGCTCATAAGATTTCAAAATGTAAAAACAAGAACATTTTTACATTGAATGAGTCATGCGGTATTCACATAAAGTGCAGCATCTGATGAGACAGTATTTGATTTAGTTTAGTTTGCTTTGTTCATCCTGACATCCGATCAGACCAGTCTGACATTTGTCCAGAGAACATGTTTGAGGTTGATTAACTGTCCTTGAATTTAACAGGTCTCTAGAAAATACAATGTGACGTTGTCAGTGTTTGTTAATGGTTGAATACCAGATCATTTACTGTTAAAACTGCCCAAAAAATTATTTTTTATGACACTAGATGAATTAAAGATAGATTTAATATTTTTTGATAACACTTATTCAATGTTCTGCACATTTGTAAGTGTAAGTATCCAAGTATTCCTTCCTGGTTTGACCTCATTCCTCATATATTCATTAGTGCACAATGGTTTGCAGAGTAATCGTCATGATGAGGCAGGCCTACATCCATCTGAGACGCTGCAGACGCTCAGAACGTGAGAGACGTGTTGAGGCAACAGAAGGATGAGCGTTAGTTTGCCTTATGTGAAGCTGTGAGTCATTGGGCCTGAACAGATATAGGACTGACGCTCTCAGCCAAACAAATCGATGACAGTCTGTAACCTTTGGACTTTAGCCTTGTTAACCCCCCACTGCTATATCAACCCCCAATTTTGGCTCCAAACAGATGTGATTGTTTGGGGTATAGCCTGCTGTCTTATCATCTTGTACGTGATAGTTTATTTTATTCCCTTCGGGTTTCACTGCTTATTTTCCTTACAATTATTTTGCTTCTTGTATTATTATGCAACCCAAGAATTGCCATTTTTGTGCTCTAAATTATTATTGTTATAAGGTTAACATGTATAATTTGTACTCCTAAGGTTTGTTTTGGCAGTTTTGATATTCATGGATAGAGAAATACATGGAGACTACGAAAAACTGCTGGACAGTTGTTGTGTATCTGGGTGCACTGGAGAACAATCACTCAACTGTAAAAGTGATTTTGCTTGAAGGCAAAAGTCCAGACAGAGAGATTTGTCTGTGAAAGGGATTTTATGAAGCTGTTCATGAGACATCAAATCCACAGAAGGGAGATAAACTGGTATTAGAAGAGATCGATGAGGATTTTTATTCAGCATGCATAAACAAACATCCAGTAGGCCCACAGTAAAAGAGACATACTGTTGTGTTTTGGGGGTTTTTTTTACCATAAAGAAGGTCTAAAAGAAAACCACCCCCACTCTACTGTGTCTTTCATTCTCACACCTACTCTCTTATATATTATATCCCCTTTGACAGGAAATGATGTGCCATAAAAGGCAATACTCCATCTTGTAAAGGGCATTTCTTTCACACTTTTCCACCTATTCACCATCCTTGTTTGTTACTTTCTTTATCAGCAGTGGTATTATTTATGTGACGCCATGCAAAAGGGTAAATAAATCTTCTGTCTTTTTTCACTGCAATGTATGCACTTAAAAGCCATCAAAAGAAAAAACAAGGGATGTAAAAAATGAATATATACTGACCCTTTGTGGTCTGTGAAGGTACTGCAACTTTTTATATTTCAGATTTCAAATATTTTGTACTCTAGATGTCAGTATTTCACTGCCTGTTTTCTGACCATCATTTCGTACTCCTATTCAAATAAATATATTCTTTGTTTTTATGTGTTGTGTTTTCCTTTTGCAGAATGTTCTCAGGTTATGTTAAATAAACAGTTTTGATGTATGCACACTAGTAACTACTTTCAATTCAGAGTTATAATTGAGTTCATAAAACAAAAACATTTCAACCTTAGCCTCCATAGAAAAAAGTAAAGGTAATCCAGAAGATTAAACATACATAGATAATTTTATATATATAAAAAATATTTTTCACCAAACCCAGAAATCTTATAATACTTCTCTTCTACTTTCTTAATGATGGGACATTGGATTTCTAAAATGTTGCATCTGGATTTATTCAGTACTTTTTCTATGAATTGTGAAATAATACCTATTTTTTCTCACTCTAAACATTTCTATTAGTAGAGTTTTTTTTTTTTTTTTTCACCAAGAGTTTGCTTTTGCAAGTATATTTACTCCGCTTTTTATTTCAACACATCACAAAAACTATTACAGACTGTAGATATATAAAAAACTTTCTCCTGATATTTTTTTTGGCTTAATCACTAACAATATAAAGTTTTTGAAATTAGTTTTTATTTCCAAAATTTTTTAATCCCAGGTGGAAATTAGGCTGGAAAATAAAAAACTCAGGCCAGATGTGCAGGAAAGGACAAACACTAGACTAAATAATAAAAGTTATTTATTTAATTATTATTATTCATATTTTGAAAAATATATCATTATTTCAGAATATGAATTCATGCAATTTTACAATTTTATCATTTAAGGTCAAACTTTTATTTCAAAATAAGTTCAAAGGTCCAGAACAGATTACGGCAAATGAAATTCTTTTTAGCAAACTTGCTTACTAATAACATGCAAAGAAGCACAAAATGTGTTTGTGAACCCCACACTGTTCTAATTTTAAGTATAATGTCCACTAAAATAGGGAATTTATGCTTAAACTTGAACCTGATACATTTTTATGACTCAACAAATAAAATTTCTTTCTTAACCCACATTAAACAAAATAAACAAACATATACTTTTGACTGAACAATCTTAATTTCTTTTTAAACTGTAATAACATGCTCAGAACGTATTTTTATTTAGTTTTGTCCACTGGAATGTATTTAGGGTAATTTATTTCTATTTTCTTTACTGTTTCAGAATTTAAAAAGCTGATATTATATCTACACACGTGATCTTAAATGTGTAGTAAAGTCATATAGACATAGGAAAAACATCATTACATAGGTCTAAGCTCAACATCTGTACTCTGCATGTTTCTCACAAGATTTGATATGCTCTCATTAGCATAATTCCTCTGTGTTTTTATGTGACTTATTGATCTTTCTCTGCATTTTTTGTTGTTGTTGTTTTTTTTTTGTTTTTTTTTTTTACAACTAATTACACTGTTATAGAAGCATGCATCCAAGTCTTGGCCTTATGGCTTTATTTAGTCACTTTGACATTTGAACTATTTGAAATAAACCTTAAGATTGAAAGTAAGAAAAAAAATTATGCAAATATGTGTTTTCAGTATTTTATCACACTTAATAAAATGCAGTTGAAATAATCTTAAAGAAGTGTCTTTGTTTTCAACAACCTGCTGAGTTTCTTTAAAAAAAAACTTTTTTAACAGGGTATTAGTTTGATTTGACTGAACTGATTCTGTAAAGGAGCTTAAGAAAATATGATGTCTATTGGGATTATATGGATAAAATTAAATAAAGTTTTAAGCACCTATATCACAAGGATTTAAAATCGATTATTAAGTACATTTCTTGTTAAACACCTTAATAAGAAGTGGGTAGTAACTAGTTACATTTACTGGAGTAACTTTTAGATAGAAAAAAAAAATTAGGAATTTTACTTTCCTTTTTACTGTTACATCAGTAATACTTGTGTGAAAGTTCTCTTATTTGAATATATTTGCAGGTCCCAACACGACTAACCTGAGCTACTCAGAGATCAGGTGAAAATACAGTAAACCATAGATAAGTCCTTTATCTTTTCCTTTTATATGTTTATGCTAAGAAAATGTATGTGAAAGTGTTTTTCTACACAAATCTGTTGTGTGGTAATCATTACTCACTATTTATTTGTATTTTGTATTACATTTTATTTTATACATGGAAATTACATTTAAAATTATGCAAATAACATAATTTTAACATGCTTGGAGCCAACAACTACTTGGTAGTTGGAGGGCCATTTTATCCAGTACTTTCTTACTATTACTTGAGTACTTTCCTGGATTATTACTTTCTACTTTTACTTGATTAACATTTTGGGTAGTTTATCTTCTGACTTGGTGCATCATCTTTAGTGCTTGATTCAAAATTCTGTCATATATAGAGAAGGCGCTCTGCTGTTTAAATCTGCACAGAATTCGCTGCAGGCTGAATACGTGTGTAACGGTCTTTACAAGTGATGAAGCTTTATTCCTATTACAATACGAATTAATCCAAACAACCAAAATAGCAAACCTATATTTAAGTTGCTGGATGTGATTTTTTTTAGGACTTAATAACATAAAGTAGATCCTAAGATAAAGGTCAAAGGCCAGGCATTTACCATGAGTTACTTGTTACCTTAACATAATGACTGAGAAGCTATTTCTCTCCCGTGGTGGAACAAATAGCATGCACTGTAAAAGCCAGCTGCCACCTCTGACCCCTCTTCCTTAAGTTAACTTCTTCCTGCTATTGATCACTTGGATTCCTCTGATGTTGAGAGTACGTGTTAGAATTCCCTTCCAGATAAAGGTATTCCAGAAGTCATTATCCACAGCAGCCTCAGAGCTCATGTGTGAAAATCCCTCATACAGCAAAGGGCCTTGAAATGGATTGTTTAAGCCAGTAATGGTTGGTGGGGCCCAGCCTGTTCTTATAGTCTTTAACTTTCACAGATTAAGGATTAATTAATTGACAAAGTTAATGAAAGAACAGACTCTGACATAGGAGGTCTAACTCATGCAAGGTAAGTGCATAAGTTAAATACTGATAACATTAATTACTTAAATAAAAGGAAACAAGATTAATGCTGAAGCAGGAAAATCATGTAAAATATAATTTGAACATTTTAAAAGGGTAAAAACGATTCACACAATTTGGTATTAATGTTTGAGGCACATTAGAATATTACCAAAAATGTCTTTTTTTTACTATGTCATTAAAAAAATTAAATCATGTTACATAAATTAAACACATAACAAATGGTATATTAAAACTATTTTAAATGGAAATTATGGTCAGTAAATTATTTTTTAAATTGATTTGAGAAAAACATTTTTTATAGTATTCTATATTTTACAAGCTCCTTTTTTCTTAGTTGACTTTAAAACAAAAACAAAAAAAAAATGCCAGATGGAAACATCAACTCACCATGCATTCATCTTTTATATCCTGATTTATAATTTCTTGAAGGTCTGCTGATGACATGAAAACTTTTTAGCGCTTAGGAAACACAATGATTGTTCTTAAAATACTGAAATTATATACAGCACAAGTTGTTCTAATAAACGTCTTCCCTTTTCTCACAGAAAATGCAATTGAATACACTTTTGCTCCTGTTCTTCACTGTTTCTGGATTTTCTAAGGCATTAAAGGCAGGTAAGTACCAGGTTACAACCAACAACAAACAACAAACTATTGTGATATCTTCAGAAAGTAATTTAGCCTTTAATGAAATTCATTATGCTTTTAGTTATGTGAACATCAAAGCATGACTGTGAACATTTATTAACTGACAAGAAGGTTGTAATATAGTTTTATACATGAGGTGCATGAAATAAATGCTAACAGTAGAGTTCTGTCCAGTAATCTTATAGCATTTATATAAAATTCACCTTGACACAAAGAGCAAGACTGTTCTAGTTTAAATAACTTTTAATATCAAGGTTCAGTTAACATCTGAAGAGTTACAAGGCCAACTATCAGCACCTGGATTTAATTTATCTCCCACATATTTTTCGATCCGTTTACTTTGATTATTTTCAGTAATTGTGCTCATCATAATAAAACATAATATTAGTAAATATAGAAAAAAAAGTGTGAGAAAAATATATCCGTTATATGTTTAGAGAAACATGAGTCTTACTAAAATATGGCATATGACTGGGGCTCATTTTTTGTCAACTTTCTATGTTTTAATTTGCAGCAGAGGTGGATGGCATAAGGATAGATGTTTCTGATAAGGAGAGAGAAAATGGAGGTGAAAACCTGGAAGAAAATGAACAAGAACAAATGATGGACAGATTTACAAGCCTAACAAATAAGACATCTGAGAATAAACCAACCACAGAGGAGAGAAGGAATGAGAAGGATCCACGCTTTAAAGGAGAGTCAGAGAGAATCAGTGTGCAAAAGAATCAGAACCAAATCTCTTTATTTAGCAATATAGATGATTTCCTAGAGGAAAATCAACAATATATAAGAAGATTTGAGGAAGCGTCAATGTCAAACACAGATTCTGGAATGGATTTAGTTCCAGAATCAAACATAAATAGGTTAGGTTGCAGTAGGGGGCTAAAGATGATTAGAAACTGCACCAATAAACAGGAAAAACAAGTGGTGAAAACCAGTGCTACAATAAAGAAAAATTATCCGCTACTAGAGAAAGACAGAAAACTGGATGCAGTAATTCCTCTTTTTGACAAAAGAAGAGACACTAAAGAGGCTAAGATGACTAAAAGGATAGCTTCAGATTTAAAGTTGAGAAAGGTGGAGGAAAAGGATCCATTAATATTAGAGGCTAAAACAATCACAGCAAAGCAGTCAGTGGATATAAACAAAGTCCATGAGGCAAAAAAGGAGGAATTTATCACCACATTACAAGCAGTGAAGCCAAACCCAGCAGATTTAAGGTTAGTAGGCAAACTAAAATATTTAAAAACAATAGAGGGAAAGAAAACAGAAGAAATAAATGAAAATATACGCACTGGAAAAACAGTATATTTTACTCCCAGGCCAAGTATAACCCTAACTCTGGGGGAACCAAGAGCTGTTACACAGATGAGAAAAGACAACACATTTACAGGCAAGTATAATAAAACATCTCTAACCGAGCCACAAGGAACCAAACCTTCCATAAAGCTGAAACTTCTACCAACCACAGCAACATCCATGACTCCAACAAAAACCATCAAGAGAAGCAGAAATAAGAAAAAGTCCAAGAAAAAGAAAAGGAGGAAAGAGAATAAAACACCAAGACCACAAGAGACAATGAAGAAAATCCCTCCAGCAACTTACTTTCCATACTTCATGGATGACTACTGCCCACCTGAGTGCGCCTGTTATGGAAGGTAAGACTGTAAACCTTTACCATCCAAGTGACTATTTTAGGCAAGTTGGATTTAAACAATGCATTCTAAACTAATGTTTGTCAGGATTTGGTTATGGATTGTTGACCCAAAAGCAGAGGCAGGAAGGCAGAGGTTCTTGTGATTTAATGAAGGTTTACTGAAAACAGAGGCAGGTAATCCAAAAATCCAAAAGAAAACAAAGTCCAAACTAACAGGAAACCAGGAGTCCAATAATCCAAAAAATCAAAACAAGAAAACAAGTCAAAAACAAACCAGAAACCATGGAGACATCAGGGGAATCACTATCAAAAGGAAGAAGGCTCAGAGAGAAGGATTTGGAGCATGTTTGATGAGGACCCAGCAAAGAAGAACTGAAGAGAGAGGGTATTAAAGGGAGACTAAGATAAAGAGAGGAGTAACAAGCAGATTGGGAACAGGTGTGCATAGAGCAGAACAGAAAAGGAGCTAGGGAAAAAGGAGAACACAAGAGGGGAGCATGGAGCAACAAATAAAAACCTAGAAAACTGAAAATAACCAGAAAACACAACAACAAAAGAATTAAACCTTAAAAAACAAGGAGCAAAGCAAAACCGAACATCCAAAAGAAAAACATAACAGAACCAGAACTCTAAAAATGTTATATACTGTGTGATATTTTACCTACTGCAAATTATTGTTACGTTAAAAACCTAATAAGCTAAGAAAAAAAGAAGTTATATAGATAATTTGAATAGTTTAAAAGCTGGTTTAAAAAGATAATAATCTTAATTTAAAAGTTTAAAAAAAATTATTATAATATACCTGTATCGGCATTAATGTTTTGAGGTTTCTGTAAGCGTTTTTTAGGAGTTTCTTATAGAAGCGCTTCCTGGATTTTTATTTTTTTTTAAACCATATTAGGGCAAGTTAACATTTTTGGTAATTACATAGGACTTGATTTTTGTAATAAAAATATATTTTTTCAAATGTTACATATATAATTAAGTCTTGTTGTGCTTTACAATAACACTCTTACTAGAAATTTTGAATTTTTAAGTACCGGTATTTAACTAAACGCCCGAAGATAGAATATAAGCTGGTGATTGAAATATTTAAAAAAAATCAACTCAATTTAAAATAGAAGGATGTCCCACCACATTTGGCATTTTCTAATTCCAAGTCATGGCTGGATATTTATCACCATGCATAGCTTAATAAGCCAACAGATTCAGCAGCAATGTAATTGTATCCAATCTAACTCACCAAGGACATTTGGATTATTCCCTGCGTTATCCTCATAGGTGTGTATCATCTTTTTATGGACCGTGAGTCGATTGAATAAAGCATTCAATTTATATGCTTTTATTACAAAATGTTATATTTGTTGCCATTTTTATGATCTTACACAACTTAACTTTGGTATATGTTTTATTTTAATAAGAACTTTAACATTATGTATTTTTTTTTTTTTCCAGAGTTGTCCAGTGCTCTGATAAAGGTGTTGAACAGTTTCCATATGGAATTCCCTATAAAACCCGCAACATCCTCTTGATGAACAACCACATCAGCAGCATCCAGCTGGACTTACTTCGTGATTATTCTTCCATGGAATTAATTTCCTTAAGCAACAATCGACTCACAGATGGAGCCATTGAGGGATCTTTTGAGGAAATTCCTTCTCTGAAGCGTCTCTATCTGGATAGAAATTTCCTCCAAAGCGTGCCAACTGACCTCCCAGATTCTCTCGAGGAGCTGCGGCTGGACAGCAACAATCTGACGATGATGTCAGAGGCAGCTTGGACACAATGTCCCAGACTGCTGGTTTTAAGTTTGAGCAATAACAGCCTAGGGAATGGATTTAAATCTCTTCCTCCAGGTGCATTTTCCCCTTTGCGCAATCTACGTACTCTGAACCTAAATTATAACCAATTGGCCTCAGTGCCCCTGGAGCTACCGCTGTCCATCAAGGAGTTATATCTAAGAGGGAACCATGTTAAGCAGTTCAGCAGAGGGGTTTTTAAAGGGATTTCAGAGCTGCTAGTGTTGGATCTAAGTGTAAACAAGCTGAAGAGCAAAGGTCTTCTTTGGGATTCCTTCTTCAATGCATCACACTTGGAAAGCCTTAACTTAGAAGCAAATAAACTGAAACAAGTGCCACAAAACCTTCCTTATTCCCTGAAAACTCTAAACCTTGAAGGCAATCTAATATCCTCAATAAAGAAAACCTCCTTCTCTAAGTTGATTAATCTGGAGCACTTGGGAATAGCAAGAAATAAGATTTTTAAAATATCAAGCGGTGCCTTTAAGACCCTGTCTGTCTTGCACCAGTTAGACCTGTGTCACAACATGTTGCGCCAGGTGCCCAGGCAGCTGCCTGGAGGTCTGCACTCGGTTGCACTCACGCATAACAAGATAGAGTCAGTACCCCATGATGCATTCTGCTGGGGTAATCAAAGTCACAGCAGGCTTGCACAAGTGCAACTGGAATACAACTTAATTGACTTGGGAAAGTTGGATGAAAAAGCCTTTAGATGTTTACGAGGAATGCAGGTCCTGCATTTCTACTGAACTGATAAACTGTTACAATTGAAATAAATATGCTGCTTATTACATGACTATTTTTTTTATATCTCCCCTCCTCTTTAACAAAGACTTCTGTCCTCCCAGACCAACTTCAATAATACTTTTCTATACTTATTACATGTTAAGTCCATCCCAAACTAAATCTTCATTTCTGACTATTTTTCTGGGAAATAGTTTTCCTTGTAGGTTTGTAAAGAAGTGTTTTGCATCCAATAAGAGCCCCCTAACATTACGAGAACACAACTATGGTTTTCTAACCCTTATAAAACAAATGGTGACCTAATTGGAATATCCCTCCTGAAAATATTTAAACCACATTTTGCTGTAAAAAATAAAAATGACCCACTAAGAAACAAATGTGGTTAAAGCAATTCATTTGTGATGCATTAACTTCCACAAGCAGGAACATTCTGTTTTGCACAGTATGATATTGTATGGATTAAATTATTATTGTCACTGATACTAACAGAGTGTTGTTAAAGCCTTTTGGGTTGTTTTCTCGTGCAGTAAAAAAATTAAACCTTTCTTTTGATGTCTTGGATAAATAATGCATTATTGTCATAAAGAAGTAACTGAAAACAGTAAGATCAAAGTCCAGATTCCCTGAGGATCCAGTAACTCTTTTCTGTTTTTCTGTCCATGACTTTTCCCTCCTGTAAACAACAGAGAAAGATAAGTTACTGCAAATCAATGCAGTTATGTTTTGTTTTTGTCTTTTTTGCAAAAACCAAAGTGTTTGTATTCTGACTGGAATGTTTGTATAATGAATCAGATTTTGTTTTGTACCTGGCGTTAAATAAGACGGTTGTAATCAATCATGACTCACCTGCAAGCCTTTCTAAAGTGTTTCCACTAAAAACTTTTGACTTTCATTAAAAAGAATAAATAAATAATAAAAATGTTAAAAACCATCTAACATTTGATTGGACCATACTGACAGACTTACCAGACTGAGGTTCTGTTGCAAAGCTGCTGCATGATGGTGCAAAGTGATGGGTTGATTCCAACATATTTCTGCTAGTGCAGCAGGTTCTGTTATTTGTGTTTGAGCTTTTTGTCGAGTTTCTTCTCTTTTCCTGAAACATCTGTTGAATTGGACAGGATAACATAATTAAAAAGGAGCAAGCAGCCTCTGCAATAACAGAGAATTACCAGTTGGTTTCTTTGAACAAAACAAAATATTCAATTTAAAAGTATGTCCTGGTCAAATTGTCCTGGTCATCTGGGAATCCCAGTTATGACACACAAACTCAAAAATCCGATAATATCTGCTAAATAAACAACGTTGGCTGTGGTTTCTAACAGTTAGGAGCAAATAAACAGCTTTATTATATAGATAAACACTATTAAATTCAGTCATGAGCTGTCTTAAGATGTGAAAAAGAAATTATGGTGAAATGACGTGGTGGTTTGTAGCAAACCCACTAGATGGCGGTAATGTACAGGATTTAGTTCTGATAAGAACTGCATTTATTTGGTTATACAAAAAGTAACACTTTATTTACACTAAGATTTTATACAGAGTAGATATAAAGTGTGTTTTTAATCGCTACAAAACCTGCTTTCTCTAAGCTAAAAAAAATGTGAAGCAGAGAGAAAAAAAGCAAGAAATAAGATGTTGAACTGTGAAACCACGTTTGATTTTAAAAAGTTCTTTCAAAATGAAATTCAAAAATATTTTTCTTTATCTTATATGTCATTGTAACTATTATTCACCAACTTTGGACCAAATCATTGCAAGGAAAACCTCACACATTTGCTGCAAAAGATGCTTCTAGGTTTGTCTTGATATTACTAAGGTTTAAATTTGACTAAGAGCCTAAATATATCTAAATGGTAAGTAAATACTTTGTTATAGATAATTCATAACACAAATTGGAGCTAAAGCATGAGCCTATGCAAAGGTTCTAACCAGTTTTCTTTTTTTTTTTTCCCTCCCTTTTCTCCTAATAAGTTCTCTCATCTACGTGGCACTGCACCCACAGGACCTGGGACAGAAGAACAGGAGGAGGGGGTAGGAGGGAGGGCCAGGGAGACGAGGAGGGAGGGACGGGTAAAAGAATGGATCCAGGCTCCACCGGTTCATGCTGCAAGAGTCCAGAAGGGAAGAGTTTCTGTTGGGGCAGAGAGCTCACCAGCACCTCCCTACGGTCCAGCAGGACCTTAACCTTCATCCTACCTCTTCTACCTGCAGGCTCATTCTTTTATTGTTTGTTCTCATTTATTTTCCTGCTTTTGTATTCAAACAGATTTTATTTCTTCTGCTCATCTTAAGATCAAATTTCTTTGTTTATTTATGCACACTTTATGTAATACAGTACCTGCAAGCACAGCTGTTTTTCTTGTCATCTTGTGTGTGCAGGAACCATTCCTATGACAGAGTGATTCAATGTGCTGGTTTAAGGCGGCCAGCAGATGGTTGCATTTATCTGTCTGCTGCTATATTCTGTGCAGGATACCATTTGATATTTATGCCTATTCAAACTGCAAATCTTAGAATTGCTTGGAAAAGACTGTTGCTCAGATTGATGTAGCTTGATCCAAAACCACTGCCTCATTAATCAATCACTAACTCCCTGCTTGGAGGCATATCATGCAGCTGATTGGTGCAGCTCTAGGTACATTTCCAAGCATGGGTATCTGTGGTACATCGTTCCTTCTCTCTGCCTTCCAAATAAAAATTTTGCAGCTGAAAATACAAAATCTGAGCCCCTGTTTGATTCTTTTGGTCAGATACTAACTTCTTTCCCTGAACTTCTTCATGAATCAGACCACAAAAGGATCAGGAATGCAAAAAAAAAAGAAAAGGAGCAGCGGGAACAGGATATTAAACCACACCCTACTGGTGATCCAAGGCAGACAAAAATGTAAATGACCTGAGCTTTGGTAGGATTCAGCTGCTGTTTGTTGGCTTTTATTAAAAGCGTCCATGCTTCAGTTCTTCAAAGGTTCAAAATGTAAAGGAACTAATTCATTCTGTTGTATACAGACTCAATTCAATTCAAAATTACTTCACTAATCCCAAAGGGAAATTAAATGTTGCAGAACTGATACTGACTGGGAGTAAAGAATTATAGTTACAAGAACTATATGGCAAGTTAAATGCCTGTGCTCTGCACTGCAAGTTTAAAAAAGCTGAGCATGTCTATGTGGCTCTTTTTCTTCCCTGTGCACACCCACAAAAAAACACTCTTGCTGCATGGCAGTTTGAACACCTCCAATTGACTGCATTTATCCTTGAGGACCCAAGACAGTCCAGTACATCTCCTGTAACTTTATATCAAGTGCAGCTCGGAATTTATGTCTGGACTCTGAAATGAACCATGAGACCCATCTATAAAATGTTTTCTAATATTGATCTTTAAATGTTTTGAATTTGTCTCTAATTCTTAAAGAGCTTTACCAAGCGTGGCAGAGAGGTGGCGCTTTTGTTAGCCAAGCAAGGAAGATGAGAAGGAGCAGGGCTGGAGGAAAATAGGGAGGGGAGAGAGTAAGGGAGGAGGGGATTGAGAGAGAAACCATGGGAGCCAGAGGGACCTCAGACACATCCCAGCCTATCAGCATGCCACAAACTCAGACTTAGGGGTGCTCAGTTTGCAAACCTTTGCAGTAGGTTGTAACTAAAATATAAACAGAATGTCCTGCTGTGTGCCTGTAAGTTTTACAGTTCAATACGTACAAAGTAAGCACAGTGCAACCTGCATGTAATTAGTGCACAGATGAGAATCCAAGACAGGGCTTGTGAAGGAACATCATAAGTAGGGATACACATGTTTTCTATGTTTGCTTCTATTTAGAGATTTGAATAATCATAATTTTTCTAAAATATTCTATTAACGTAGAAGAATTTAGACAAAACTGGAAGAACAGTGTGCCACTGATCGTCCACAGAGGTCACTTAGAAAACAAATTTCTGTCATTTCATGTTTGAAAAAGTATAGCTGTTCTGTAAAAGTGTTAAGAAACAAAAGTGTTCATGGAGCCAAGACCAAGAGACACCCAGGATGATGAAAAATGAAGGTCTGGAGACGTTTAAGGCAGAGATAGGTTGAAGAGTGAATAGCACAACTGAAAACCTGAAAACATGTGACATCCAGATGGAGCAAAATAAGAATTAATTTAACAACACGGTCCAGAAACCAGCAGCACCTCTGGAAGAAACGGTGCGAAATATTCTGCAATTCTGAAAGATAAACCTGTTAGAGGCCTTCACACTCCGGTAGAACAAGGACCTGAAAAAAACAGCCAGAGCTACAAAGAAAGGTTTTAGATCAACATACATTCATGTGTTTAAGATCTAGTCAATGATTAAAACCTAATCTCAGAGAATATCTGCTAAAGTTTGAAAATTCTTATCCGTACATTTTTCCTTCAACCTAACTGAGTTTTCGCTTTTCTGCAAGAATTATCAGACTAAAATGTTGTTGTTCTTTAAACAAAAGGAAAAATCTTTTTTTATTTTCTCATGTCATGTCATTGCACAACTTTTTTTTTTCATGCATGACCAAAAATGAACAAAGGGAAGACAAATCATGCATTATCCATTCCTAAAATCTATGTGTTAAGATGTGCAAACCCAGTAAAGACAAAACCCCAAAGACTTTTCAGCTGTTATCACAGCTAAAATTAGATATACACACATTTTCTTTTAACTTTACTGTTAAGTATAAAATAGAATCAAAATTAAGTTCATTTGAGTTTTTCCTGTGACAGAATGGAAAATGATACAGGGATGTTAACACTTGTAAGGCACTGATTAATAACAGAGTTTTAAAGTTTAACATTTTCATAATTTTAAATACTTGCCTTTTGTTTTATATAACAGGGAAGATTAAAGCAGCAGCCAAAGTGACATCACTGTCTAAAAGATCTTCAAACTTAACCTCAGTCATTACAGACCCTTTGGTATCCACTCCAACATTCTCAAATCCAAATAACCTGCTGAGGTTTCAGAGAACAGTAATAAATGAGCTAACATTTTTATTAAGTTTTTCTTCAGAGAATAAAGAACAATTAGACTAGCTTGCTTGGATTGGTTGAAACGTTCCCTTCACTTACCAGAAACAAAGACTGGCAGTTTCATCTACATAAAGCACATCTGCCATTTCCAAGCTTCCTTAAAATTAAATCTGATAACTGTTTACCATTAAGTCAATGTCTGTTTATATTTCAGCATTTCCTGCTGCAATTGTTTGAAGCTGTTTGGGCTTACAGACAGCAATTATAGAATATAGAAAGAGACAGTCAGGGGTCATAGTTATATCATCACAGTACTGGAAACATTGTTGGTATTCCCCTTGGCCTTCAACTGTCTGTTATAAATAAAATATTGTGTATTGGTTGTTCCCTTTTATTTTGTTGTTCAAAGTTGTATTAAAATTTTAATATTTGACTAAATAGGACTTGAAGGCAGCCATACGTTCTAAAAATGTCTATCTTTTGGTTTAATTGTTTCATTCTTTGATGAATAGATAGATTAATCCAGACTCATGGTCCAGTATATCTATATAACAATTTCTGCATTTAACCCATCCCCTTGGGGAGCAGTGGGCTGCCATTGTGCAGCGCTCGGGGAGCAGTGTTGGGGTTAAGGGTTTTGCTCACCAACCCATAGTGCAGGTAGTAGTGTTTAAACTGGGTACTTGCAACCCTCTCAGGACACAAGCACACTGCTCTAACCTCTAGGCCAACACTCCCCAACACCAAACTAATGAACTGTGACAGCCATATTGGTAGCTGATACAGAGGTAGCATGTGACCTAAAATCCAACTCAGGAGGCATTCTACATCATGAGCCGATCAAAATAAATAGAGGGAATAAAGGTACATCCTGATACAGATACAGAACTAAATGAAGAGAATTTACTTCCTTTTGGATATGCAAATAGATGTCTTGCTCTCACTATCCACACATCTCGATTAAAGTATTTTAATGATAAAGGCAATTCTAAAGTGAAGTTAAGCAGAAACCTGTTAGCAACACCAACCCAGGTGATAAATAATACTAATTTACACTTGTATGTTTGTCTAAAAATGTCCTGTTAGGACCATGGAAACATAGCTTTAGTTGGATTTAGTGTCCATATCCCTAATTATTATTTGTTCTATCAAGGCGTTGCATAATGTTTTTAACCTCTGTTTTCCTATTTGGAACAATTTAATGACCCATACTTAACTCAGCCCAGTTATTTTTCTATGCATTTTAAAAGCCTGCTGTGTTTTACTTGATTGGCTATTCTTAGTAAGCATAAATTATTTCCCGGTGAGTGTTTTGTTATTTTCTTTGTATTTGCATCTTGTTTATTGCTGGTAAAACTGTAAAGACAGCCCTGAAATGGCCCAGACATTACAGTGACACTGACTTGCATCTAATGATTTAAGTAATGCAAGGTTTTTCTAATTACATAGAATGTGTAGCCTTTTTAAAACTAGCTTTACATAATACTAGGTTGTCTTCCCATCTCACATGTCACAGAGTGAAAGAGATGTTTGCCGATTCCTCTGATGATTTTGTCTTTGAGGCCAAAGCTTAAGCGCTCCTATCATCTTTTAGAAATTTCCAGGATTTACTCTTTGGAGCTGAAGAATCCCCTAAAGCTTTCAGATTTTCTCTTAAACTGGATGAAAACAAGTCAAAACGAAACAGGCTTTAACAGGATTCTACACGGCGCTTCTGATCTTGTGATAGAGTTCATTAATGTGCAAACATTTAGCAAATTCTTTTCTTTTATTCTAATCATTCAAAAGTGTTTCCCTATCTCTTAATGTCCAGGTGAATAAACACAGCCTTGTCTTATTTGATTTGTAATTACAGTCTTCTTCACTTTCTTGCTCTACACATGTATAACTATCTGTCTTGCTACGAAAAAGACACACAAGATCTATAAACGAGGAAAATTTAGGAAGGACGTCTCCTGTTTCCTCAGCCTCTGTGTTTTGGTTCCAACCATTAATCACAGTCTAGACAGGGTAACAGAAGGCAAATCAGGTCACTAATAAGTAAACATTGTTTAAACGACCTAAAAATAGCAGGCTGGGAAGACAGGTGGGTGGCAGCAGCCTGTTTTCCAAATGTTATTAAGCAAGCAGAAAATACAGTAGGCAGAGCTGAGTCATTAAAGGGGATGGAGGGAATTATCCTCTAAGAACTCTGCAAATCCACTTAGAAGAATTTTCAAGTACAATCACCTCATTAGCTTCACACAGTTGTCACCTGATTGCCTGAAACCCTCTACTGCCTCCTCTTAAATAAAACATTTGTTTTAAACATTTTGATGTCTTTTGGGACACATCTTTACAAGCTTTGCATACATAGTTACCATATTTTATTTTATTTTATTTTTTTGCTTTTTAGCTTTCAAATAGTAGATATTTTGGGATTTTGATAAATGCATTAATTTGTTTTGCAACCGCCATAAAGAGAGAAGGTTTCAGCATCAATGCAGGACATTTTGAAAAAAGATAACTTTGATCATTTTGAAGGCACTGCAATGCCTAAAGACCTACAGAATAAATTATTTTGGTTCTTTTCCTGCCTCTGATTTAACAAGGTGGAACATAAGAGGCCTTGTCTCACAGAGCAAATATTAAACTGCTATTATTTAGGCAGCAGGTACTGTGACATAAATGCTTCTATACAGAATTTAAAAAGTAGGAACCTAAAACGCTTTAATATTCCGACTGGTTTGTGCAGTAGGTTGTTAAGTTAAGTACTTTGATTTAGCATCTAAAGTGAGACGGACAAGTTTTTCATTTAACATGAATTTTTATCTAATTACATAAATAAAGTTGTTAAATAGTTGTAATCCATTCAACTCTTTATTATGCAAAGAGAATAAAATAAAGAAAGACTTTAACTCCATCAGTTTATTGGGCAACATAAGGCCGCAGTTCAAAGATATTAGTTAAACAGAAAGTTTGCACATAACTTAATAGAAAACCTTTTTATATTGGTTTTGACGTGTGCAAAAGGCCATGAACTTCATATTTTGTGCTTTTGTACATAGGATATTGTAAAAGGATGTGTAAAATTTGATGTTGTGGTGAAGAAATATTAACACATGGACTATATTTAACTCTAAGTCATGAGGAGAAAACTGAAAGCAAGAAATCTGTCCTGTCTGTGAAGTCTCAGCTCCCTGGAAACATTCAAGGCTCACTTTCTGAAACCAGCTGAAGCAGTAAAATTAAATGTGCATCTGCAATAAAGAAGTAAGAAAGTCTGAACTTAAAGTAACAGATCCATCTCCCTCTATTAAAATGATTTGGATAGTGCCACACTTTAAACTATTTATATGAATCAAAGTGCTGAAAGGAGATCTTCAAGTAAACCTCAGATCTTTGGAGAGCACACTGTGACTCATGCTGTCCTCCTCCTTATGGTCCTGCACACTTTGATATAAACAGTACCAAAAGACGCCCAACAAATTTCAAGAGATCTGATTATTTTGTAATTTCTTTTCGTGCATGTTTAGTAAAAGAGTATTATCACTCATAAAGAAGCCATCTCATTTGACTTGATTCATCCAACAATAAATGAAAACCCTTAAACAGCAAAACTTGCAGTAAAAGTAACTAAAACCACCTGATTCATAAAAAATCCCCCGATTCCCGCTCCTACAGATTACCTTTGAAGGATTGATGACGCGGCCGTGTGTTTGTACCAAGCATTGTGAAATGCTAAGTGGTTGCCAAACATCTTTTGTTGTATAACTAGTCTCTACCACTAAATGTTTTTCTAATCCAGTGTGACACTGCATGTTTTGTCTGAGTGTCAGCCAAGTTTAACATCTAGTCCCCCCACCTTTTTTTTCCTGGTGCCATAAATTGAACTGGGATTGTGGGGGAGTGATGGGGGGAACTGGATCGTTGGCACTTCAAGCCAGTAAAAGCTAAATCTGTGTCCCTATTGTTCAAATGCTGACAGTCATCGCTGTTACTGCCTTGTAAATGATAGTTTGAAGTTCAGACTAAAATTGCCATATTTTTTTAACGATGCTTCCAAAATGGTTACAAGCAGTCAGCGTTTTATCAGCTTTTGAGACAGTGATATGATTTTTTTCCCTCAGATATCTTTCATTTTTAAATGCGCTTGCTGTGAAGAGACATTTTTATGAAATACTATTAACAGCATGCAGCAGTAGTACATGAGTACCGTCTTCAACCAATGTTCTCAATGCTCAATGTATCTGTCCAACATTAAATACCTTTGATTTTTTCATGCTCTTACTGTAATAGTCATGTTTGGAGGCCTTAGTCATCGGCATGGATTTTGAGGGTTCAAGTTCCCAATCAGGTTGTGTGGAGTTTATTTGAGGACCTAAATGCAGAGACAGAAGCAGAAATGGTTTCTTGCAGGTTTAATAATCCAAAGGGCAACAAAAGCAAAAGTCCACAAACAAAATATTGAGAATCCAAAATCCAGGAGACGTCAGGGAAAACACACATGAGGATCAAGAAATGAAGAGGAGTTGTCTGGGTAAAAGGCTGGTCACACCCTGGATGTGTCGCCATTCCATGATTATAAACATTTGAATGTTAAAAACTTTTATATCTCCTAATAAATAAACACAATAACCCAGTCAGTGTGCTACTGTCTCCAGCTTCTATTTTCTTGGTAAACAACCACATTATATAAATTTACACAGTTGTACATTGCAGTGTTCTATGAACATGTGTGGGTCACTATTGATTTCCCTCTCCAGGACCAACTAAACTAGATTTATCCTAAACAAGGGCAGCAAAAGGGCAGGTATTAACTGTTTTAATCTTTTAGAAGAAGCTAACTTCAAATATCATAAGGGAATGTAACTTATCAACTCTGACCCATTACTGTTGTGTTTTTTCTTTCTCTTCTGATCTGTGCTAGAGCTAGAACAAATTTTATCTGGATAAATAATACTCCTAAAAGGTAAAATTTGATGTGTTTATCCTCAGAATGAAGATACATACCATTTAGTTCATGAGTCTAAACTCACAGGCTTCTTGTTTTTGCTTCTTTCATGTGTCAGGCTGCCTTTTTGAGGTTAAAACCTCTTGTGCAATTGCAAATTTTCTCAAATTGTAATCAAAACAGGATGTTCTCTTACTCAGCCTCACTGCCATCAATAGTCTAAAAGTTTGTGGTCAAGGGTTCACAAATTCCAGATATCTTACTGAGGACTCCTGCCAAAACTAGAATCTATAACATTGAAGGAAAATGGTACCAGTTCAAGAATTTGGCTTGCAAAACCAGCTCAGACTGGACAGTGAGTGAGTGCTAACTGCAGCACTATTATAATTTCAGACTCAGAAACTGGTTTTGAGCGCACCTCTTTTCCCGTATGGTCATTTTTCCCCATGAGCTGCAGACTTTAGTCTGGGGAGCAACACAATCCCGGACAAGAAAATGTGAGGTATGTGGAAAGAATGAGGGCAGACTTTAAAGTAAACTCAGATTGATCCAAGCGAAACTAAGGAATTGTCTAGCCTACTGGTTTTTCAAAATACAAAATATTTAGAAACAAGTAAAATCCTGATACAAGATCTCCTTGTTTCTAATCCTTCTGTTTCTCTGCCATATGAAGGCGGTGAATGAAAAACCAATCCAATGATATCTGATTTCAACTTAGGTGAATATACACGTGGTTCTTTTTTAAAGTTTGGAAAGCTCAGAGCAATCTGGAAAGCTTCATGGGAACACTGTAGAATAGTTTGACTGCATCTTATCCATTCCATGCAAAGCAGGTCTGCCTCTGACCACAAATAAACCACAGAGTCCAGGAGAGAGAAAATGTGGCCAACACCTAATTGGTTCAACCAACTGTGGTCTGCCAGGCCCTTTTTCTCTCTTGTTCTGCAAAATCCTGAAGAGAAGCAAATCTACTTTACAAACTGCACTAATAGAAAATATTTTTTTCCTCTTGTATATAAAAAACACACTATAGAACACTGCAAAGTGAGCACTCTATTTTGTGCAAAGGAGTGCTAGATTCCTTGCCTTGAGTTAAAATAAGAATATTCATCTCCTTCCAAGTTTAAAAATGTTTTTTCATTTTTTCATATCCGTTAGATAAGATAAATCAGAGTTTACAAAAATCTATCTTCACATAATGAAAAAGTAATTACCCCATGTATGGATCTAGAAAAGTCTCAGTATTCACAAACTCACATATGTTATCCACACATGCCCAAGACAAGATCCACACATGTACAGGATAAGATCCACACATCCACAAGACAAGATTCAGAAATGGACAAGACAAGATCCAGACATGTACTGTACATAATGATTGAAACAAGCACATACAATTTACATATTCACAAGACAAGATTCACAAAAAGAATGCATACTCAATTTAATCTTTATTTATAAACTATAGTGCTGTCAGGCTCAGAAAGATTGGACCCAGCATTCGAGGCAGACAGATTTCTCAAAACGTTTATTAGAAACTGAACTGCAGTAAAAAGCGTCAACAACTAGGACAGTAACCTCTGCCTGGCGGAGGATTATTATAAATGTGCGTGTCAGTAACCTGGTCTTACAGTTCAATCCAAGCCCAGAGGAGGCTCATCTGCCAACAAGATGCGGCGGGCACTGCCCAGAGAGTCCCAGACACTGATTTACAGAAGGTCGGAAAACAGGCAGACAAAGGAAGGTAGGATAATCCAGAGGGCGAAGCCAAAGCCAACGTCGAAGATGTGCTCTGTAGCCAGAGCCAGAGGTCTTAAGAGGTACAGAGGGGAAATCCAGAACGGTTTCAGGAAACAGTAACAGGTTTGGTAAACAGACATGCAGAAATCCAGCAGGAGTACGAAGACCGGTCAGGCAAACAGATCAAAACGTGGACAGGCAGGCTGAGAGGTCCAAAAGCAGAACAGGTCAGGCTCAGGCAATCAACACAATCAGGTACACTAGAGAACTCTTACCAAAGGCTCAAATAATCTGGCACTGATGACTGGTCTGAAGGCTGGTTAAATAGAGGCTAAGGCAGGTGGGTCAGATTAGCGGTAATGAGAACTGGGTAGAGATAGGCAACTGAAGGAAATTAGCAATCAAGCCAGATATCAGAGCCGAGATCATGACAAGTGCATTTTTTTGATTGGATTTTAGAGACTCACCCGCTGTGACTTGATTCACAAATGATGTGCGTTTGTGGAACTTATCCTGTGCATGTATTGACCTTGCTCTGTGCATATGTGCATCACATATGTGAGTTTGTTGAATATCGAGACCCTTCTAGCTCCATACCCCATGAAATAGTATAGATTAACCACATTTTTTCTGAACCTATGTTGAATTTCTGTAAAAATTAAAAACAATCCACTGGGCTTTGTTTTCAAATTTGAAAGCCCAAGTTTCAAACTTGGAAACCAAGTCCAGATGATTGTTTTTAGTTTTTTCGGAATGACTATGACCTGGAGAACCTTCACATTATGTTAAATTTAGCTCTAAGAAATCCCTGAATTAGAACCTTTCTGACCTTAAAATGCCTGCTGGAAAAGCTCATAAACAACACACTATGCTTTTATCAAAAAATAAAGAACAAAAAAAGTAAAAACACAGTCATTGAAATACATATGTTTTAAAAAGTATACAAGGCATTTTGTGAAGTTATGGGACTCCAGTAACGCCCAGAGTCCAAACAAAGAAAAGTTAGAGCAGTAATAGACCCTTTCAGAAGAGGCCTTCCAGTGAAAATTACTTCATGGTCAAACCCAGTCTCTGAAACACAATACAAGACAGATTGTGGATTAACCAATCTATCTTCAAGCAACACACAACAACCATCACCAAGATTTCTATAATGTGGTTTTACTGGCTTTGGTTAGTAACACGGATGCAACAGTGACTACTGCTGCGTAACGTCCATACTCGCCAAATCAGCAGGGCTGCCAGATGTCACTTACTCACGTTTTCCAGCCAAAAAGATTCTCATAAACCGCTTGGATATACGAAATCTCTCTCAATTTGAACCAAAGTCTATTGATTTCTTAGGCCATAAATCTGAAGAAAAAAAAAATTTTTTACCCATAGATGGCCATTCTAAACTGCCAGATTGGGAAACAATTCACGTAAGACGGGAAATGCTAACCTTTAGATGTAAAACCCCATCATGCACCGCAACATATTTTTGCAAAATATTCAAACATAAATTTGCCAAATATAAGAGAACATCATAGTTTGGTTTAAAGAAAGCATTTTGGTTTTATTATAACTTAACTTGTTTTACGGATTTTACAGTTTGGAGAAATTCGATTTTACAGTTTGAAGAAATAGAAAATTACACCATGTGCATGACAAGGAAGGACTATATATATATACTGCATGCATCATTTAGGTAGTTAACATTGTATTACTTCTTGAGCTCCTTGAGTTATGTACTGTCACAGGTAGGTACTTCGGCCGGAGAGTAAGAGTCGGGGCCGGTATGATTTGAAGAGGGCCGGCCCTTGCACACCCAAATTAGGACCGGCCCAGCGGGCAAATGTCTTGCAGATTACCAGTCCAAGCCTGATTAAACCCTTGAATCATCCAGGAAATCAAAAATGAACTCAGAAAAACATAACATGACAAGGGCTTTATTACAGCTACTTTCATGATTATTAGAAAATTTAAAAAATATCTTTTCACCAAAGAAATCTTGATGATCCACTAGACTTTTTGAACTATTTTTGGTGGTATGTACCAAAAAAATCTCCTTTAAGTTTTCTTTTTAAAAACTTGCAGGTTAACTTTAGAAACACTGATCAAATGTATTTGAGCGCATTGAAACGACATGGGACCACAGTTCCTCTGATGTGACAAAATGATAACAAGAAATGAAGTGTGAAAACCTTTCAGACTGCAAAACAAGCCCTCTAACTTATACAAAGGAAATGTTTTGTCTGAACTTGAAACTTTCTGTTTATTAAAAGCCCTGATGCACACCACTCCTGCCAAAACAGGGTGTGCACTTCGTCAAGGCTTATGAGGGAACACATTGCCCAGATGGGCCAGATCTAAGTTCTTCTCATAGTCAACTTTTCTCTCTCAAACTGCATTTTTTCCAACAGTTTTGAACAAATTAACCCAGTTCCAATGTGGTGGAATAGCAGTTCAGGAAGTTGGGGAGATTTTTCCATGAGATGTGCTGAAATTGTAGCCAAACGGTTTTCCAGGATACTAAGGATTTTATTGGATAGAATCAGGTGTCCAGCTGCACTCCCTTACAGCTTCTCTCCTGCAGCTTTTAGATTATCACTTATTAAAAGTCCTTAAAGTAGTAAATATAGTCCAACCTTCCTGCAATTTAATCCATTCTGTGAAGGCCTCGGTGACATTAGTGAACAAACAGCATCGTAAAAACCGAGGAACACAGCAGACAGCTCAGGAAGAACGGTGTGGACAATTTTTGTTTTACTTTAAACATCTCGTAGAAAGCTGTTCAAACTGCAACATACAAGAAAACCTACTGAGACATGATGAGGAATCTAAGCTGAAAATGCATGACAAGACAGTCTTTCACAGTGACTTAAATAAGATATTGTTATTCAGCAGTTTCACTGTTTGACAGTTTATTTATAATCCTCTCACTGACCAAGCATTGTTAGAGGTACTTTACGTTCTTATGTAATGCTGTTTTTGTGTTTTGCCACAAATACTTTGGATTTTTGACATTTGAAGAAACAAATTATAGACCCTCAAAATCAGTGTCTGTACTGGCTGGACAGGAGGTATCTCAGTTGGATTGCAACATCAGATATTGCTTAATACAGTATGTCTCTGAGTGCGTGTTTTCTCAGCATCTGTTTATCTCTTCAGCAGCTGTGTATTCTCCAGTTGGACGCAGGATCATTTATTTTTTACTGTAATTTCTCTGCGTTGCCTCTGAGAATTTGCTCTTTACCTAGTTTTATAGAAGCTCTTTTTCATCCATGACGATTAAAAAAAAGAGTTGATGTAGAAACTGTAGTTAGAAACAAATCAGTGTTCTACTTTGCCATGTTGGCTTGACAGCACAATGACAGGCTTTCTGTGCTGTAAATATCTTTCCCAGGCAGACACTTTCTGCTTTAAATCTGCTGAATAATCGCCAAGGAGCCTGGAATTGCCTGGTGAAGACATTATCCATTTTAATGGTCTTTTTTTTTTAACCACTGGATTAAAAGCTGTGAAACTCTGAATTCACGGCGAATAAACGCTGCAATATAAAGTCTCAATTGCACAGAGAAAATGTGATGGTTGTAGTTCAGGGTAAGAAAATCACAGAAATGCAGGTCTTGTAATAGTTTTTGAACCACCTGTTAAAGATGTGTAAAAAACTGGAAGTAAAATTATCTTTTATTGCATTGGCAAAAACTCAAACCATTAAATATGGAAATACAACATTTTATTTGAGTAGATTTAACACATTTTACAGGTGGCACAAATATTAGTATTAATAAACCCCATTGACAATCATAAATTATCCGTTATTATTCATTTCCATTTTCTTTAAATTAGTTACAGTAGATGGCATGACTGAGAGGCCCAATGCTTTTCATGGGAAGGACCAGATATCATGACAAAAAGATTTTTTTGTACCTTCATATAGTGAGGAGAATAGTAATGGACATAAAAGATACAGATCCAAAGAACACCAAAGGTAAAAACCATCTTTAGTTCACCAAGTCTCCATAATAACCATTATATAACACCTTTATGCCAGTGGGTAGTTTGGATGTGGTGCCAGACTGAAGCCTTTTCTCTCCAATCATCACAAATGTAAAACTGTTCAACCATAACTAGAATTTGACTGGAACTTGTGTGCTTTGACCAGGTGGATCAAGATTGAGTTTTTTAAATTAGAAAATCTCCAGGTGGATTAGTGATGCTGTGGGTCTGTTTAACTTCTAAAGCCACTGTTAACTTCATAATGTGACAATATATATATGTCCATATTAACACAGAAATGGTTCAAATACAATAAATAAATAAATAAATAAATAAGTGAACCTTCTTTCATTTAAGTCTCAGTCACAGACATAGGTCAAATAAAAATCTTCTGGAGTGAACTAAAGAACAAAAGTACAGAAGGTTGCCCCAGGATTCTGAATGGTCAAAGATTTCCAACTTTAATTCTCAATGAGTTTTCTCCTGCTCCAAAACAACTAATTCAAATGGCTGAATTACCTCCTCAGAGTGTGATGAGTTCTCCAGAGGGCCCGATAATGAAGCAATCATTTGATTAAAGTATGCCAAAGTACTTTGTTGCATGGATTTTCTTCCATCCATCCATCCAATTTTCTTATTTCACTCAAAATAAAAGCTTTTTTTATTATTAAATATGAGATCATGCTGCAATGATCACAAATCTGAATTTATTTCAAATAATTCTAAGGCCTTTAGCAGAGGTGAGCCAAAACACAGCCCGTCCTGTAAAAGGGAAATTTGCTTGGATGCACGGCAAATAATATAAACCGTTGCACCGCAAACCATTGCACACTTAAAGAGACACAGCAGCGAATATTGACTTAAATCGTTGCATCGGTCGATGCTGATTAATCTTATTTTCCGCTTCTTTTGATAGACATTCACCATGCTAACTGCCATAAACACCCTACAGGGCATTTTAGTGATTATTCCACATAGCTGCATTAATAACAGCCCAGTCCTTTCCGTGGTACCTGAAGTGTAAAAGTAGATCTTGATTGATTAATTTAGGTCTTAAAATCTGACAATTCATTTTAAATAAATGAAGCAGGAAAAAGTATATGCTCTGCTGAAATTGAACTGGAAAGACATCAAGATGAGCTGCTGTGGAAGGATAATCCAGGTGCTTGTTTAAAAAAAAAAAAAAAAAAGATTTAAACTGCAAACAGGTATAAGTGGTCAAATGAGGACTCTAGTAATTTAGAGTTATTTTTGTATGACTGAGTAACGTTAAAATATCTTATCATATATCTGGTAATCTAATTACTTTTGGGTATTTTTAATGTTTATTTTTCATTGCATCTCTGCCTGTTGGAGGCTTAACTGCTACCATGTCTTTCTGTCAGATCTGGCATTCGTTCAACATTTCTAATATGCTTGCTTTAAGTGGTTTGTCAAAAGGGATTATGTCAGCTAGTGAGGTTTTATGACTTGGTGCAAATAATTATGTTCCCCAAAACTATTAGCACCACCTGAAAAGATCTGCAGAAAAATCTGAAAATTATTTTAAAAGAACTTTTTAATAATTTTTTTCTTAAAATTAACTTGGATTCTTGGGTAAATTGGTTGTTTCCTTTGTTTTAAATGTAAGAATTGTTCCACATACTGTAGATATAGAAATATTTAGACAAATAGCAATATAATTTACTGACAATCTCTAAGTTAAGGGAAACAGAAAAGATAAAATACATCTGCTAATCTGGAAGGAGTGGCAATGTGAAATTAGCTTTTAATTAAACAATACAGAAGGATAAATGACAGTGAATATTTGCCGACTATATTTTTTTAGTGATTGTTTGATTTATGAAAAAAACAAAAGCTTCTTTAATTGTATTTATTGTCATATGTTTAACATATTGATTCTTGAAAATTCTAAATATACTAAGATTCAGGTTGTTGCCTTCTACATTCTTAACTGCAAACTTATTATAAAACTTTTATTTTGAAGGGTTTTTTTATACACTGTAGGCCTCATAATTGTGTGGGAAGCTAAAACTTCCATAAGAAAAATCTATGTGCACAAATGTCAGTGGGGTTTTGTTTATCAATACATTTGAAGCTTATTAAACAATAGTGTTTGGGTTTTTTTTCTAAATGTTTTTATTAGGCCTAACACATTTTCTCCAACAGAACACTGAATTATGCCCTAAAAGGAAGCAATTCAGGAAAAGAATAGACAAAAGACCTGAAGCAAGATTGGAAGAACTACAAAGCAGTCTGCAAAAAGAATTTAGTGGGAATACGAGCAACCGTAAATGCTGCAACAGAACATCTTATTTTGTTTCCATGAGATCTGGTTTGAAGAAAATAAGATAAACAAATGCAGATTTCAAAGGTCCTTCAAAGAAATGCTTGGCAGCTGATATATCGGTTGAAACACAGGCCGCTCTGGCAGGGTCACAGTTACTTGTTGGCAGACTAAAGCCACATTTGGCTGTTCACCTAAGTTCACTAAATCAGAAACAGATTCAAATGAAAAGATACAAAGTGGTAGTTTGTTAAAAAAAAAAAAAAAAGTATAGGCATACAAGGTTGAGCATTTGGAAAAAGGAGATAACAAATAATATATTACTATATTGTTAAGAAAATGGTGTTAAGAAAAGGCATCAATTATTTGTGATTAAGACAAGCAATAAGAGAGCCTTACCTTTAGTTTTATACAGTTACCTTTTTAATTATATGCATTTTATTATCTATACACTGTGTTTAAAAATGTCTTCTTGGTCTGCCTGAACCACCCACACAGGTGTTTTATATACCACTCATTAACAGTGTTGCTTAGGAAAAAAATAAATTCCTGCAGGTCTTGGAGATTTTCATACCCCAGGCATCCTGGAAACTATGCCATATTTAAAGTTACTTCTTCTACAGATTTAGTTTTTCAAAAGGAGCAATTATCTAAACAAAGGAGACAGATGTAGGTGTGGATAGAATAATCTATAACTGAACAATTAATTTAAAAACAAAGCGTACATATCACATAATACAGATGTAGAATACAAAATATTTATTTCAAAGAGTGCTGACTTGACAGTTTTCCTATTTAATCCATGTCAAAGGGGGGTAGGCTATGGCCCAAAAAAAACAGAATGCTTAGTGGAAGGATAAAATGTGTCAGAAAAAAAGAGCAAAAGCAGCAAGCGAGCAATAAAAACGATTGTCTCTTTCCGACAAGGGCCAAAAGGGTCACAGTTCAATAAGTATTATCTCTAGTTAAAAACATGAATTTATTCTGCAACTTTTCGATGTTTTCATTTTTTTAGTCTAGATGAATTTTAGAAATGGCTGTGGAGGACTCTGAAGAAATTAACCTTATCCTGGGGTGTTTTTTTTAACCATTTGGATGTAGATGCATTAAAACCGGAGACACATCTCAAAGTTACAGTACAACAAAATTCTAGGACTAGACTTGTGTAATAATTTATGCAAAGCTAGTATTAGCTACACTGAAAAAATATAATCATACACCATTATTTTCAGTATTGTATGATTTTCAATGTGCTTTGCTGTAGTTCATTATGAAACCCTTAAGCTCTAACTGTAGTTCATCATATGAAACCCAACAATAAATGTCCAGTTTAATTCGATTCTATATGTGAATTTATATGTGCACAGTTTATCATATATTTCAAATGTATTAGTTTTAGTTTTTGAAAACACTGTATATATATATATATATATATTTTTTTTTTTTCTGATAATCCTATTTGAAAGTGCACATGTACATTCAGTTATTTGACATGTTGGTAACGTTAAGTAATGCAGCTCTTGAAATACAAATTAGAATATTAAAAAGGGACTAATTAAAAACCTGTAATACAACTTAAAAGTGCGAATTGAGACTAACAATTCAGTCTCGTTTCAGCATTTTTAGATATAATGGACTTTGACTCTGTGATCCAAACAGAAGAGTCCTGCATGGTTTGAGTCCATTCATGCCCCTCTCCCATACACCTGAATCTAATAAAAATGATCTCCAACATCTGCAGGAGCTTCCAGACACGTTTATTTAAACAAGCTGGTCTCAACCACAGAATCATGCAGGACACCACTTCTCGAGTTGCCTCCTATGGTTTTAAATTAGAAATATGTGGAAAAAATCCAATAAATAGTTGAAAATAATCAGCTTGTGAAAGTTTTTTGTGTTCCACCTCATTGTATTCCATTTCACATTGTTGAATGGCTCTGCTCTATAAACCTGATGCTGCTGCTTTGCTTTAAAACCATTCAAGTCATAATAAATCAGTGTTTTAATAGCATAATATTCACACAGGGTTTGGCCAGGTGTTTAAAATGTGACACTGATAGATTTCTATGAGCCACTGAGCAAATAAACTAAAAGTGAAGATTTGCCTCCCAAGTTTTCTGCTTTCTTTTATGAATGACTCCTTTATTATAAACTCTCTGGTTCCTTTGCAATCACAATTATTTAGTGTTTTTATGGTGAGCTATGGTGTACTTATTGAAATGAAAATGAAGTCATTTCATTCACTAAGGTTACTCACAGAATGGTTTTACCCTAAACAGGAAAAATACCATAAAATGTCCATGGTGGTGTGTGGCCCAGTTCAACTTAAAGAAACGGATGTAAACAAGGCTGCTGCACAAATTATCATATGAATAAGTATCACAACACTGACTCACTCTGATTCGTCCAAACAAGGTCATTTCCCACACTACTGCTGGCTGTGGAACCATTGTCAGCCTGTCAGAAGCATGGCTGGTGCCTCCTCTCCGCGTTCCTCCGTGCTCGCTCGGTTTTGTGCATCACAGCTGAGCTGCTCCATTCAGAGATGGGAATGACAGATTTGCTTCATCTCACTACTGGGGAATCACTTAGGAGTCTGGGATGGGATTTGAGTCCTTAGTTTTGCACTCAGCGCCTTCATGGTTTTGCCTTAGTTTAGCAGCGATGAATAAACTTTTGACTAATGAAGCAAACCATGCAGGTACGCTGGTGATATGTTAACTAACCAGGAGATACAAAAAAAGGAATAAATCATGGCCGCAGTGGAATTACTTGAAAATCTAAACATATCAGAGCATCCTGTGCATTGAGTCTTTAAATTAAACATAATTTAAACTCATGATGTTGAGGTAGAGCTCGTTGACCACAAATTAGACCCAGGTTTTATCCTGGCATGCATGAACATAACAGAAAGTTGTTATTTCAGTTTAAGCTTTTGACTGGATGCACAACACATCAGGTATTGTTAGGTAAATGTCACCACTAAGTTTGTTGTAAACTCTTGTCAAAACCATTGCACTATAATCATAACTATGTTTCTTCTGTAATGCAGTAAAAAATACTTTTGATCACTGTAAAACCACAGAGTTAATTCAGAGCTATAATGAAGGTGGATTTTTTCCCCCAACCTATTATAACTGCAACTAATTTACTAAGCAATTAGAAAAGACAGAGAAGTATATGATTAAACTTTGGGTAATGAAGTCTATCTTTTTTTATATATATTTACATTTTTTTTATGCATCCTTTGCAGAAACTTTACCATTTTAATGTCCTCTACTAAATATTCAACAGGTTCAGTTGAACCTGTTAAAGGTATTGTCGAGGATTTTCTCAAATTTTTTAAAACACCCGCCTTCTAGACTTAAAAAAAAGGCACGTGCAAGAGCATGCACAAGCCCATCTCTTCTCGTGCACACAGATATACGCCTGAAAGTGCGCATGTACAGAAAAAAGATAGCTAACAGGACAAGCACCCGGAAATAAAAGATCATCCTCTATACCTTTAAAGATATAGGAAAAGGCAAACAGCCATACGGCAGTAGTCCATGTAAAAACATTAAGAAGAGGCATCTCATGAGCCTTACAGTGCGGAGAAGGTTGACAACCATCTGAAGCCTTTAAAGAGACACGTAACAGTACTTTGCTCACTACACCCTGTCAATTATAAAGTTATGTGTGGGTAGAATTATGGTGTGGATTTGTTTTTTTAGCGGTTCGCTTGGCTGATTAGTCCCCTCGGTCTGCTATGAACTCTTGGATGAGTTTTACTTTGCAATCTTCTCAAGGCTGTGGTTATTCCTGGTGTTTGTGCATCTCTTTTAACCATTTTGTCTTCCTTCCACTAAACTTTCATTAAAACAATTTTCCAGGATAAAGCAGTCTGTGAAGCACAAGTTTCCTTAACAGTGACCTTCTGTTGCTTTTGTTCTGATGTAATCTTAAAAAATGTGTTATACTGTATGCTGAAATGTGGGTTTTAATTAGCTACAGCTATACTATTAAAAACTTGAACAAAATGAAATAAATTGCTCTATGAGCAATAATTATTAAAGTAGTTTTAATTTTATATCTGAACTACTAAAAGAGATCAACGCTGCCATGATGTTCAAATTTATAGAAATGCTTTTGCATTGTGTTTAAAAGAAACAGTTGAGAAAGAAGATTATCTTGTGCCAGATAAAGTCAAGGGTTATTCTATTAACTTTGCTGCTCTTGAGTTTTTGACAAATCCAGTGCAAGTTATGCAAAACAAATGAGGTCATAGCCTAAAAGGCTCTTGTGCTGTTCCATGAATGAGATAGTAATACCTGAAAGATAGGTTGTCAAACTGTTGCCAATGTGGAAATTATGATCCATAACATACTTCTTGGGCCACAAAGCAGAAAAGGTTTTTTTCTCCCTAAGAAAGATTAATGACTGCGATATCTCACAGTAAATCCAGCAAATGGTTTCCTTTCCATTACCTTTAATAGATGGAAGAATGCAAACAAGGTTTTTTTTATTCTTCATAATCACATTACAGAAAGATGGGCCAGATATGATGTCAGTATTTGAGTTGGACGGCGTTTTTTATTCAGTTCTCCAAATCCTGTCGTAATCCCCCTTTTCTCTGACCTTTTTCTGTCCTTGATTGTCTCAATTCTTCTTTCTCTTGAGGACACGTACTTTAAGAAAATTGAGCTTCCCAGGTGGCAAATTGAGGTTGTTGTTTTTTTTAATAAAAGAATTGCAAAAACTTTTAAATAACAATGATGGTGACGTGACATGTATGGCTGCTCTTTGTTTGATAGTATTTATTTATATTACCCTGGGAAGCAGTACAAGCAACATTGTACAACTTTTAGCCTCTAGAGCAGCGGTGTCAAACTGGTTCCAGAAAGGGCCATGTGGCTGCAGGTTTTCTCTCCAACCAAGCAATAGCACACCAGACTCCAGTCATCTCCTCAATTGAGTCCAATCTGAACATAATGACTTGATGAGATGCCTGGAGTCTGGTGTGCTATTGCTTGGTTGGAGAGAAAACCTGCAGCCACATGGCCCTTTCTGGAACCAGTTTGACACCTGTGCTCTAGGGGCACTAGACCTATAACTTCCAGATTTAGCATCCCTGAAATCAAATTCCAACACTGCGCTGTCACATAATCAGTTTTGCTTTCGCCGTTTTGAAATCTGATAGCTGACCACTTTAGACCAGCGAATGGAGACATCATGAAGTTACGTGTTAAGATGAGGCCGCATTCCCCCCTCTAGATTAAATCCTACATCAGAGGATCAAATAATCTGCTTGGATTATACCTGTTTGATCAACATGTCTGATCAGGCAGTATCATACGTTTTGCTGCATAATAACTTTGATCTTATGTTTAAGGGGAGCTCAGACTGTGGTTAAGTGGTACATTGGTCCACATGATCCATTCGGTTGCAGATTAGACCCCTTTCAAGTTGTATAGGTAAGTTTTTAGGAAATGCAGCCTGCATGGAGCATTGATACACACTTTGCTATATATTTACCTGAAAAATCCTTAAATCAAGCGAATACTCGGGTCAACATTTATGCATCTGCCCAGCCTCCCCCAACTGAATGCTTAGAATTGGGGTTTTGTCCCAGGACACCAATACCCAAAATCTGCAATTACTAATCTTAAAAGAAGAATTACAAATTAAATTAGGAAAGAGTTTTCTCTCCATAGCGTTATTCCATGATACACCAGTAGCTTAGCAGTATACTAACAGTGGCTAAACTGAAGGTATGGGAGTAAAGACAGAACCTGAACCTTAAATGATTCAACTTAAAAAAAGAATAACAAAGGAACAGACAAAGGTTGAGTCAGATTCAGTCACAATCACTGATAGAAATGTTGCATTAATGAAGCTGTCATTAATATAACTTTGACTTGACGTTGTTACAGAAGAGAACTCAGTTTTTTTCAAGCACTTAGCCCAGTGGTTCCCAACTAGGGCTGCGACTAACGATTATTATGCAAATGGCTTAATCTGGCGATTATTTTTTCAATAATCAATCATTAATCGGATAGACAAAGGTTCCACAAAGACGATTTTTTATGAAATTTAACTAGGTGAAACTAAAACTTTCCATTTCAAGAGTTCAGGATAGAGCATATTGACAGGCAAAAAAAATTATTATCTTATATGCAAAATGTTCATCAATTTTTTTGTTACACTTTTGATATAATTAGAGCTCTACGTGGGTCGCTCTGACCGCTAAAAAAATAATTTTACAGTCTCTATACTCCAGTTAACGATTTAATTGATTACTAAATTCGTTGACGATTATTTCAATAATTTATTAATCAAAATTGATCAGATTAATTGTTTGAGCCCTTTTCCAAACCCTGGCCTCAGGGAAACATGTTTTAGATATGTATCTGTTCCAGCACACCCGATACAAATTAGGACTCCTCCTCTGCTATCAAGTGCTGCAGAAGCCTGTTAATCATCTCTATTTTTCTGGTGTGATGCAACAAAGAAACACATAAAACATGCAGGAAAGGGGTCCCTGAGGAACGGGGTTGGGAACCACTGACTTAACCAATCTAATGGCCTCCAGTCAGAATGATGAATGAAGTACAGTCTACTTCAGGTAAAAAAAGAAAAGCGAACCTAAAATCCTCCTACTTTCCTTGATTAGATGATACTTTTGATCAAACCTACACAAGGTCCACCATTTATTTTTATGTATTAAGTTTCCCATTAATAATAGGGAAATTACTTTGCTTTTTTAGTAATTGTCTTACCAGCTTGGTAGATACTGTGCTGTTTAGGTTAAACCAGCAGTGTTTTGATTTAATGTTTTGACTCAAGCACCTTTGACACCTGACATAAAGCTTAACAACACCCACTAACATCTGGCCTGGACTTTTAGTGGGAATTCACTCCCACATAACAGGAACCTGCATTGATGGTGGGGATAAATCAATCCATCCATCCATTTTCTCCTGTTTAATCCTGTGAGGGTCGCGGTAGGGCTGGTGCCTATCCCTGGCAGTCTATGGCAGGGTACAACCCGGAGCGTGCAGCCGAAATCATTTAGGTGTGCTCTCTTTCACTCTGGACAGGTCACCAGTGTCTCGCAGGGCAACACATAGATACACTCAGAATATACACACTCACATCTAAGGAAAACTTAGCCAATGGGAGGAAGGTGGAATGCCCAGAGAGAACCCACACATGCATGGGGAAAACTTGCAAACCCCATGCAGAAAGACCCTGGGCCAGAAATCAAACCCAAGCACCTTCTTGTTCCAAAGCAGAAGTGCTATTCACTTTTCCACCATGCAGCCCCTGGATATAATCCCAGATTGCTAAACATCAAATACCTAAAAAAAAACTTTTTTTTTTTTTGTTCCAGAAAGCCAGGCTAAACTAAAGAGAATTTTCTGGATCTTTTCACTAAAATAAAAATGATTCACTTTGCTAATTAGGAATTAGGATATGAATCATGTTGCTTTACAAGAAGTGATTCAGAGCCATGTTTATATAGTACTTATTCTAAAAATGTAAGAAAGTCTCAGACTTTTGGTGGAATTATGGTTGCAGATAACTTTTACAGTGAAAGTTTTCGACAACTGTGGCCATTCAAATTATTTATTGCAATAATTAATCTCCCATTGTAGTAGCAGAATCTGCTTTTAATACAAACCTTTTGATCTTTATTTGATCACATTTATTTATTTTGGGTAAAAGGTCCGTTAGGTAATGATTTTTTATAAAGGGGGTCATAGATATTATCATTAAAAACATTCAGTAACAAATATATTTAGCTTTTTTTATTTACAGTTAAATTTTTTCAAGTAAACAGATCATCTAGTAGCTTTTAGGTAGTAATGCATGAAAGAGACCAAATTCTTTAAAACTTTTGTTTAAAAAAATGGAAAAAAATATATGTTTACACACATTTCTGTTAATGAACAATTGGAGAAATAAAAGTACTCAGCATTCATTAATGATTTAATACTTACTGATCTTATAAGAATATATAGCTGAAATATAACCTGAGAAGAAGTGTGAATATGAAATTTCTTCCTCAATTCCATCGTTCATTGTACTTTGTTTAGGCCATAAATTTCAATTAGACTCTCTCAGATTCCCTGGAGGAGCCTAAACTAAATTAATCAAGAGATGCAGAGTGATTCAGTGGGTGATGTGTTTAAAGCAGTAATTAATTTCAGTTTTTAGTTAAATGTTTCTTTTTTATGTGTGTTTCAGTTTTACTTTGATGTCATTCATATCAAGGATGAATGCAAATGAATAAGATGCCATGACAGAGAAAGAAGGAGAGTTTGTGTGCACTGCTGCCTGCACAGCTCCTCAAGACCTATCATTACCAGATGTCACTCAAAGGTGGCCGCTTAAAACCCTAAACTTCAGCTCTCTGCCACTTTTTCTTCCACTTCTGCCTTCCTTCCTTCCCTCACTCTCCCCGTCTCCTTTCCTCTCCCACAGCCCTTCTATTTTTCCCTTCTCTTCTGTCCTTCCAGCTGTTTTTGGCTCCAAGCAGCGGGAACGGAGGGGAAGTTCTCCACCAATTGTCTCGGTCCTGAGAGGAACTGTTGATCGGACCCCACCCTCCCTCTGTCTCTCTCCTCTCCCTCCTGTCCCGTTCGCTCTCTTCTCCCTCCTCGCCGTTTTTCTCTCCTCCCCCTGTTGTGAGAGAGAGCACACCTGCTTGATTTTGGCTGCATGCTCTCCGATTCAAACAACCCCCACAGGCCCCGTCAGCCACATCGTAGTCTCATTTTGGAAGTCAAACTCATCTCACCGGCTTCAATTCCACTTGCGTGGCTTCCACTGAGAACAGGTAGGTTTACTCCTCTATGGCTGGGAAAAAGGAAATTCATGGATAATAATAATAATGCTAAAAAGATTTTTTTCAACTCAATAGATTGCTCTCTTTAGATAATTGCAGCATCTTAAAATGTCTTAAAACTAAGGTGATTTACAGTGTATGCATGTTTCTTAATCATTTACAAGCATTACATTGTTTCTTCATCTACTCTTGTGTTGTTATATTCCAGTTATATTGCCAAGTCCTGTTCTCACAGCACTCCTCATATGTGAGGAGACTCCTTAATCAGTTCAATCTGCATACAGGACTAAACCAGTGAAGAAAAGAGCAGTTGCTGTAGGAAGGGGGTGTGGTAGGGCTGATCAGACTGGTACCCAACTTCTCTGGCAGAACTGAATTCCCCTGGCCTCTCGATTGTTTTTAAAGTATACACATTATAGACTCATATGAGGCTTTGGGGTTTACAGAGTGAGTGATTTCTTTTGAGTGTGTTGGCATTACACGTGGTTGATTTCAAGTAAGCACTGGAATCAGAATCACAATATTGGATAATTTTTTTTAAATTAATGAATCATAAAGACAAATACAGGGGCAAAAAAGCTAAGAGGATTCTGTGTATTTTTAACCTGATTATGCAGCTGTCCAAAGCTTTAAAATGAAAATTTCTTGCATTTACTCTCCAAACTTATCATTTCAGCTGGTAATTTGATATTACAGCCCGTTTCTTTTCAGCAAAAACATATTTGTAAATGGCCAGAGGGGGCAACTTAAAAGTAGGTGACTTTGAAGAGGAAATGAAGAAAGTTTTTTTTTTTTACCTGGCAACACACAGTGCCATTAATCCTATAATGTACAGCTTCCTCTATCAAAGAGACGTCTGAAGGCTTCCCGGCAAGCCTCTGCACAACTCTCTGCTAACTCATTAGATCTTTTTTTCCAACAAGGGGAAACAAATGCAACGTGTTTCAGCTGGAGTGAATAGATTAAAACTTAGAAAGGCAACATGGCTTCAAAATAGCACTCATTTAAATAAAAGCTAAAAGAAAAGACAGAAATAATGTACTAGAGAAAAAAAACTCAAAGCAATAAAAATGAGCAAATGGAAAAGTTAGAAAAGGCAAGGCCCCAATACTTGTACACACAAGCTGTTTTTTTTTTCCATCTGGACTTAATTTTTCCAGGTCAAAAAGAGCAAAAAGAAGTTTTCTCATCAAATGAGCTGCAGAGAAACTAATTTCCCTGTCTTACTTTGCTAATGCAGCAATGCAAGCTTTACCCTTCTGCATGGCCAAAGTTTTGAGGGTCAGAAAACTTAAAAAAAAAATTAAGAAAAAAGGGCACAGAGAAGAAAGGGGAGGAGAAGAAAAGGGAGGGAAGGTTGTTCCACGTCTGTGCAGTGCAGACTGATAATGAGATTGAGGTATGATGGCAGGCTGACGGTTTTTCACACAAAACAGTTGAAATGTGGTTTAGCCACTGGCTATCTCTCAGGCATGTCTTACTGTAGAAGTCCCATAATGATCTTTCAGTTATAGCTGTTGGCTCTAGGATGGGATCACACTGATCTTGGTGGTCCAGTGGGGTTCATTGGCTGAGTGCTTTTAGGTCTCTATAAATGAAAGCAGCTCTTGAAGATCAGGCTGATTCACTCATCACTATTAAACTTCCAGAGTTGGAATAACTTGCTCCACATGCTTTAATAAGAACAATTAACAATTAGCAAAATTGCTGGTTCAGGATCAGGGACTACAGCAAGAGTTGGGATTGTATCAAGTTAGGACTTGAAGCAATTGGCCATGCTTTTTAGATGGATAACTTTGCACCAACTGTCATTATATATTAAACATAAAAAATATTTTTGTGGAAATGATTAAACCAAATAGTACTTTATTTGAATTTGAGTCTTTCTATACTGTTGGGTTTTACTTAAACCAACTTCATTGATTTTATATTTCTGCCTTTAGCCTCAACTAGATACACAATCCTTCGCCTAGCAGAAACATTTCAGCAGTGAAGACCTCTGACTCCTCAGAAGACAGTCGAAATGATATGTTTAGGGAACCACGTGGGAGGGGAACTCACGGTCATTTGCTGACAGACTAAAAGGGCCTCACATGTTTTAAATGTCCTGTGGCCCAGTAAATACTTCACAATGATTAATTGCTGACAGACACTCTGCAGATTCAAATGCAGGCCTTTAGGGAGTTAGAAGGAAAAGGGGAGGTAGTGCACTAAGTTGAAGTTGGTAGTTTATGTTTTGAATGTTTTTTTTCTTTTATTTGCTTGATTTTTGAGTTCACAAAGTCAGGGATCATACTGATCTTCCAAGCCTGAACATTTCAAGGAAAGGCTTCTGCAGCAAAGGAGAAAAAGAATCAAGTAAAGAAAGGATAATTACTTCTTCCCATCATGAAAACTCTGCAGGCTTTCTATCTGGAAATCATTAGTAATGCTGTGGCCTAACCTAGGAGATTGTGAAGGGAGAGATGAGAGATACAGGAAAAAGGAGGAGAAGAAGGGAACCCAGACAAGGTGGCTCCCATCACAGGAAATGTACCCCTCCACCCCTTTTTTCTGGGAAGTCATAAAATAAATGATGCATCGCAGCTGAGAGAAAAACAGTAGCATTTTGTTTGTAACTTCAGCATGGCTTTTGATCTCATGCTTAAAAATTGTGTATTCAAGTGGTATTCAACTATTTGTCATCTTCTGCCTTGTTTTGTCTTTAGTGTTCATCAAACTGATCAAACTGAAACATGACGTAAAAAGACTCTAATATCGCCTGTAAATAAAAGTACAACTCTAACTATACAAATCCTCTTACAGAAAGCAGCGATTAGTGCCATTTTTTTTTTTTTTTTTGTCAAGGGTAATGACTATTGCTTTGGGTGTGAGCCTCTCAGGTTTCAAATCCCGGAGGAGCCCCCATTCATTTTATGACCCAACTCAGCTAGCAACAGGAAAATGTAACATTAGACAAAATCAGACAGGTAGAAAGAGAAAAACACATTTTATATCTGGTTACATTGTGTGAAATGTGTGACATATATCTCAACATGATACTTTTACAATGTAGCCGACTTTGAGGATGCCTGATCTGTGTTTACATTGAATATCTTAAAAGCCCAAGGATACCAATTTTCCTCAAAATATTGATGACAAATACAGCTAGTCTTCAATAACTCACATTTTGCTCATGCTGACTAACTGAAAAGTTAGCTGAAGTGCATTATACTGTTTTCATCTCTGTTTGAATTTTGCCTGCTTAACAAACATAGAGCTTTGGTTTGACTTCAGAAAACAAGTAATTTTTTTTAGCCATCCTCTCCATTGCAGAAAATGCAATGTATTTCAGTGTTAACCAAAACATGGTGGGTTTGGAAAAACCAAGGTTCATTAAATAAAAATAAGATGCACTAATGTATGATTTTTCCAGATTTACATAAAAAATATGCAGTCTTTTACTTAAAGTAGCTGGTAGTTGCAGTTGTAGGGATACAAAAACATAATATCCCATAGTACACTTACAACAGGTATTTGGATTTCCTATGCATAGAGGATACATTTTAAGCCCAAAAATACTAAATCTAGCAAGATATCAGTTTTCTTTGATCCATTCCTATTTTACCACCATGCAAAGTAGCCCTTACAATGGAAACAATAATGGTACTCAAGATTTGTCAATTAAATTCTTGTAACCAAGCATGCTGAAGGACAAACCAGACAAGCTACATGCAACAAGTTAGTCTAAAATGAAGCAAAGACCTGACTTTGATTAATTGTGATCATAATAATACACAGTATAAGAACCTTGTAAGAGTTTTGCTATTGTATTAATATGTTCCCATTTGGATGCTTTGCCCCTTTGAAGACGAGACATAAACTGTTTCAAATCAAATCAACTGCATTTTATCCTAGAAAAGATTATATTGTACAACAGGATGTTTGATATCAGTCAGAAATAGAAGCTCTTAGACGGCTATAAGCTTTCCAAGGTGGTACTTGGTCTAAAACCTTTAAGAACCACTATACACTATGTTGCTCTAACCTTGCACTGAGCTCAGTACACAAGCACAACCTTTGCCAGGAAGCATAAAACATGGAGGAAAGAAGTTTTCTTGGTCCTTTTCCAAGTTTAGTGGACATGTGTGAGTTGACTGGTAATGAGGAAACTCCCGTCTGGGGGCACAGCAGGTTGTCTCTTGTATTGTCTTCATACATTCAGTCCAGCTTAATCCACCTGGGAAAGCTCTAAATGCAATGGATTTTTGCTATGTTTGGTATTCTAATCTCTGTTGCAATTTATTGAACAAATTGCAATTTTTGCAAATCTTTTCTTGAAGCTAAGATTTGGTTTCCAAATTACTTGATCAGATAATTTCACATTTATCCATCAAGCCATTTATTCTCTGGAGTGAATATGCCTATCTGTCTCCTTTGAATGAACCCTTTCCAATTCATTCTGGGTTAATTCAGGGAATTCTCGGGCTACAAGGGATACATAGTACTTAAGTTGGGACTATCCTGATCTTCCAGAGGAACGTGCTTGAAAACTCACAAAGTTAGGCATCATCTAGAGTCTTCCCTCTGAATAACTTACCAACTCACCCTATTGCTAAGGCTGAGTATACTTGTCCAACAACTCATTTCAGCTGATTGTATCTTAAGACCATGTTTCAGGGTCTGAACACTTATCTAAAGCTTTCCATTTTGGCTCTTCTTTGTCTTCCTGGAAAACAGGAAAGTTTTGACAATCATACTCATACCAATAATCCTAGCAATCAAATCTGCTTAAGCTGGGCTTGCATATTGTGATATGGTTTTTACATTTTGTTCCAAAAAATAATCCCAGTAATTTTCAACAGTAATTTTCTATAATGTTGTTATTGTTTGTCACAATCATTATGTTATCATATAATGAGTTCCAACAAGATTCCTCAGACTTCAGATTTTTGCAAGAAAGCTGAAACCATTAAGACTAATGGTGCATTTTCTTGTCTGTTTGTCGAAATGTTTGTTGAAAGCATTTGACAGAATGATGGCAAGAAACGTGGAAAAATATTTGTAACAGAGCACCAATAAACATTTTTTTGTGTATATCTGTTTATATGCTTGTGGCCCAAGGTTAAAGCGAGGATCTATGGTTCATTATTCCAGCAATCAAATTGCTGTTATTTTGAGAGTGCTGGCGTTTCTATCAAGCAGAACTGCAGCAGAATATCTGTCTTTGCAGAAGTAGCCAGATGTTAATGTTTTACAATTTTTAAAGCTCAATGACAGAGCTGATGTAGTTGCTTTGGCAAGCTTGATTTTGATAGCAAAGAGACATAGCTATGTGTAGCAATTGTGTCTGCTCCCAATTAGGCATCCCAAAGATGAAATATACAGTAAGCTACACGCTCCATTTGACCCTGCGATGCTATAAACATTTAAAGATAGAAAACAGAGCACTGCTGCCAAGTCTCTTGACAAAGTTTTGGTTGGACTGAACTATCGGATTTTCTTAGATATGAGAATTGAACATCGCCAAGTCGGCCTGTTACAACTGTAAAAAAGTCCTTGCTTTGGAACTGGAGTATGCCATGTTTCCAATTGCTTGGAAAACTTTTCTCCTCAATTAAAGCATGACACATAATTCCAGATTCATGCGAATGAAAGTCGTTTTTAACAGCTTTAACCTCTTTTTTCGCATGCATACACCCAAAACAGGAGACAAAGACACTGAAATGGAAGTGACTCCAAACTTCCACAAACTGAAGCTATACAGTTTGATAAAGTACTGGCTTTTGTGGAGAGAAACTATAATTACTGTTGGAGTAGAGCCTTTCTCAGCTCTGATTCCAATGCATGACCTGACGTAACCCTAACCTGCATTAACGATTGTCAGTGTTTTCCATCCATCTCACAGTTTTTTAAACTCATGTATAAAGAAAGAAAGGCATTAAATAAAAGTTACTAGGAGCTTAAAAGTAACCATCTCCATAGGGAGGGGTTATAAAGTTAATCTCAATTTTGAGGTTTCCATGTAGTACAACTAAGGAGAAACAGAAGAAAATTATTTAGGACAAACAGGAGAAGTGTGGGTGATTTCAATGTACAATTGGTCCACAGCTGTAGTTAAAGCCCTTATAACGCTAAAGACCCAGTGCTATTGAGCTTAAGCAAGAAAAACATAGTTGGGAGAATAGAGATAGAATAAAGCAGAATGATTAAAAGTAGTCCCTATGTTCTCCAGCAGTATAAATCTATAACAGCATAACTATAGAGATACCTCAGGATCACCTGACACACTAACTATGACAATTCAAACAGAGTTTAGGTTTTGGAGTGACCTAGTCAAAGTCTAAACTTAAATCTAATAGAATGGCTGTCATATTTCAGGTTGAAAAACCAAACGATATAACTACATTCAAACAATTCTGCAAATAAGAGCTGATGATAAGTCGAAGAAGATAACTCTATAATGAAATTGCTGATGCTGATTACTTTATCAAAAATGAACAGAAACCTCATATTATATGCTTAGGTCATCAACACAAAAACCTTTAATATTGACACAAAGCAAACACATGATATTTTATAGCAAAATATCTGCTACACATATGTTATGCTTAAAAATCTATTAAAGAACATTAGATATATTAAGTAATTTAATAAAAATAGCATGCACTCGCAAGACAGAAAAGCTCGAAGGAACATTATTCTCACAGATCATTTGAATTGACTGAGAGTTTCTTTTAGGCCGTGACCAAATGCTGGTCTTGGGCAGGTTTCCTCTTCCCGATCATGTTTGGGTCAAGGTCCACTGCAGCTGTGGCTCAAATCCGCCCTTCAATTATTGTGGCACCGCTTTGCATGCAAGTGCTTTCAGCTTCTAACTAGCATTTTCTTTATTCCTTTTTTTTTGTTTTTTTTACTGTGTGAAAGAAATAGGATCTACTCTACGTGGGTGTGTGTAGCTGCTGAAAAAAGTTGAGACATTGTGTGTCTGCCGTGTGTATGACTTCAATACAACGTTCGCATGTGTCATCTTAGTTGTGGTGGAGTTTAGAAATAGACAAGAAAGTATGAATTTACCATTGCCTTCTACTTCCACAGTAAATTGATGTTCTCTGATGCATTTGACACACACTACTAATATAAAATGCTTGGCAGAGAAACAATCTTTGATTTATTACTGGATGAGAAAACGTGGAACAGCGGTATACAGTTACAGCCATGCAATTTCCTGCAATACATCCCCTGTGTATCCCTGTAAAAGTTAATGCAGATGTTGCAGCAGCAGTTAGTTCTGTTATCAGTGTTGGGCCTTACTGTACAAAGATGTTTAGTAAAAAAAAAAACAAATCACATAAATTATATATTTGGTTTTTTTTAATGAGTCAGTTAAGTTCAGTAAATGTTTAACTGTTATTGGTAGAGTCAGAAGGATGCTTAGTCTAGAAATCGGTTAGATTTACAGTTTAGTTGAATAAACAAGTGTCCATGGGGTTTATCCTTTGAGCATCAATGCTTTGGTGATGTCAGTAAAACATGCAAAGCATTAGAAAGTACCAACATCAAAATGAATTAATGACTTAATGATGATCTTCCTTTACAAAAACAGTATATTCAGTCTTTCTAGTATATCTTGGAAATAACTCTTTCCTTTACAGCTAGGTCTTTGAGTTTTTGCTGCTTTTAGGTGTTTTTACAATTTATTAAATCCTTAAAACATCTGGTGTAAGGAAGCTATTAAGATAACTTATTGTTTTGAGGAGCTGTTAATAAGTCTGTTGTATAAATTACAACGAAAATGTTTTACAATATGAGACCCATATAAGGTGTACTTGTTGAATCTTGAGAGAATAAGCAATGGTTGATAAGACATTAATTTATACAATTTGTTTTAAACAGCTATGATTTTAAATCATCTAAAAATTCCCATCATACTGTTCCTGCATTAAATGTAATGATCTTTTGCCACCATACCCCACCAGCTGGGTGGCACTGCCGGTCAGCTGGTTAAAAGAAAAACTAATTTGGCTATTTGAGATATTTCCTGCCATTAAAAACACAGTTGCTATGTTGGGGGAACTAAAGAAACAACCCTACTTTGAACTGTTGTTTATGAGCAGCATAAGTGTGAAGAAGCTGAATACAGGCTAGCTAACCAAGCATACATCCAAACTAATGAACCAACTGCAATCAAAGAGAAGTACATTTTAAAAGTAAACAGTGAGAGCGGTGGAGCTTCAATGACTGGCTCGAGCCGGGGCTAACTGCATGCATAAATAATAGACGTTTGCATGCGCAGCACACGTTAAACTCGCAAGGAATGTGAGCACATAACGGCGTTAGGTTGGTGTCTGGGATAACCAATAGATAATATGATCCCCAAGAACTCAAAGCCTGAAGATCATCCACTTTACCTTTAATGCAGGCAAACCCGAAGTCGGTCCAAGAGGGCCGCTGTCCTGCAGGTTTTAGAGGTTTCTCTGCTTTAGCACAGCTGATTCTGATGATTGCAGTTCAACAAAAGCCTATTAATCAACTATCAATGTAAATCAGCTGTGCTGGAGCAGGGACACCTCTAAAATCTGCAGGACCGACTTTGGGGATGCCTGCTTTAAAATATGAAACTTATTTTTGTTAAAAATTAAAAAAGGAAAGAAAAAAAGGCTTTTCCAGCACAAAACCATTTAAGTGTTTCATTCCATGAAAGTTTTATGCTGGCCAATGCCACACTGACAATTTGCTTCCTATACAATGGAGGAAATATAGGCTTTTTGTGTGTTTTGTTGTTTGTTGTCTTTATGGTGTTTTTTAGGAAAGATACCTTTAGAAAAAAAATAAAAAAAGTGATCTAGTTTATTTTCTCTGACTATATTAAACCTTGAATGAGAATACTTAAGTCTAGCTATCTCTAAACCATATTTTTCTACAGTATGTTGTTAAATAAATGCATACTGACACGTACACTGTCATTTTAGTTGCAGTCCCTAATGCTGAAGTGGTTTAAGGTTTAAGGGGCACCTGGGTTTAAACCCTCATTGTGACTGGAATGGCATATGGTGTAAAAACTCTGCCCTCCATGTGAGCAAGTTGTAAGGACTTGCTGTGACGGTTCTTGAATATGAGAGCAACCAAAAGGACACATTGTCAATGTCATTTCACTTGAACAAGACCCAATAACAAATTAGACCTTCATTTTAGCTCAGCGTTCTGCAGTTAAAGTTGAAAATCCTTTTGTGCATTCTGTTTCTTTTGTATTCGGGTCATAATGACCTAAAACAGAGCTTAAAGGCAGAGAAAAAACTACCTAAATCTTATTTTTACAACTCAAAATTTGATTATATTTTTCAGGATTTACTGCAACATCAGAAAAAGTGAAAATGTTACATTTATACACTACTATTATGTGAAAATGTTTCAATTCTGTACAGATTTATGAAAAGCCAAAAAATAAATTACAAGACATACGATCTTCGCCAGCAGAATACATTGCCTGTACAATTACCTGGCTTTTATACTGTACAATACAGTATAAAAGCCAAGCAGATGGCACTATAAGTAGATAAATGGTATCTATAGGTGGCACATGGCCTCTACCTATGTAGTAAGTTTTCAAGTCAGGGGATGCCAAAGCCATTTACTGGTGGACCTTCATTTGTAAGACAAACTTCTGCATCCTACACCAATGTTTCTCTAACAAAATGCAGAAACGTAAAGAATATCAGGATGTGTAGATTCCCATCCTACAAAGGGCAAAAAAAGACCTGGAAAGTACAGGTTCACATGATTAAAATGTAACAGTACTGCTATTCTTTAAAGTTGCTGCAGATGATACATCAAATCCTCACTGTTGCAGCCAGGGAAGAATGTTTAAATAGGTTCTAGAAAAAGATTATTTCAAATGACCAGCAAAAAAACTCTTATTCAGAGGAGGAAGAAGTATCGTTAGAAAAATACGAGGAGGAAAATGCCCAATTTCATCTACATAAGAAGAAAAACTGCCTCAATCTGAATAAAAATCTATCCTGTCAAAAGACACTGAGCAGGTTAATAAATGCAATATTTCTATAATGGGGAAACTGAGGCATTTATTTTTTGTGATGAATGGTAAATCATTGTATCAGTGAAAATAGACTTGGCATTTAAAATTCAATTGTGCTGCTTTATTTTGAAGGTTTAGTAAAGCAGGGATTTTATAACCCATAGGACGGGGGAAACGCAGTACAAGGAGTGTTAATGCTACTAGTTGCACAATCAAAACTAACAAATGCCTCCTGTTTCTGACTTGCATGTATAATACAATCAGGTTAGTTATTATGTAGAGTAATAAGGCAAATCAAACTGAGTATGACCTTTCACCTTTTACCAAAAACAAACCAACATTTGACCAAACTTTAATTCTAAAACCCTCATCATTAATCTTCTGAAATTTTTATTTTCTTAATATCACTGCAGCTAAAAATATAAAATGAAACATTTATCCAAATAGTAGATTTGTTTTGTAACAAATTATTTCTATTGTGTTGTTATAGGCTCTCTGCAAGCAGCACCATGAGGACCGCCTGTCTCTTTTTGCTCCTGATCACTGCTTGCTGGGCTCTGCCCTTCCATCAAACCGGATTCCTAGACTTCATGATGGAGGATGATGCTGGATCAGGCATACCGGTTGGGGAAACCCCCCGTAGCGATCCTGTAGGACCAAAGTGCCCATTCAGATGCCAGTGTCATCTACGTGTGGTCCAGTGCTCTGACCTTGGTAAAACAGCACACCTCCAAATGATGGCTTGCATAAAACAGAAACAGTTTTGCATGATGTTCACACAAAATTACACCTCTCACAGTCAATCCAGCCTGCACTGTGGCATATTATGCGGCATCATAATATCTGAGGTGAAGAAAATGTTGCAATCCTTCACCTTGTTACCAGGAAATTAACCTTAACAAAAACAAAATCTTAAAGAGTAAAGTTTTACAGTGTTTTAAGCTCAAAGTAAGTAATAAAATGTAACAGCCATGTCTAAATATTACAGTGTAATTCTCAGATATGTAAATTGTTCAAATTGCATGACCATTTCTGGATCAATAATATTATCAAAGGTGTCAGGTGTCAGTAACAAAGTACAGATACTTTGTTACTCTACTGAAGTACTTTTTTCAGGTATCTATACTTTACCCCGGTAGTTATTTTTCTTCCCACTTC
>NW_015151516.1:0-1915 GCF_000732505.1 Cyprinodon variegatus
CGCTTCGAAAAAAAATACAACTGCCGCTTGGAGTGGGTCTCGCCCGGGGAGTAGAACCACCAGTGATCATGGAGGTCAGAAAGTTAGAATCGGTTTGGTATGTTAGAAGTTGACTAGCTTGATGAGTTCAACAACATAGCCTACTGATCCACAATCCAACTTCATAGCTCTATTGCCCCAAAAGAAGTTGCTCTTACCTCAGTCAGACGTGCCGCTCTGGCGTCGGTGGATTTGATACGCCAAATGTATTTAGAACTAAGTGACGTCTATTAGCATAGCGCGCATTCTTCCTGCCGCTTGGTGACGGACGTAAACAATTTGTCTCTCTATGGCAGTGTTTTTCAATCCTGGTCCTCAAGGCACCCTGCGCTGCATGTTTTGGATGTTTCTGAGCTTCAGCACACCTGATTCAGACGATTGCAGTTCAGCAAAGCCTGATAATCTGCTATCAATTGATAACAGGTGTGTGAAAGCTGGGAAACATCTAAAACATGCAGGGCGGGGTACCTTGAGGACCAGGATTGAAAAACACTGCTCTATGGCGCTGGGTTACGGGCGGTATGAAGGTACAGCTGTGGAATGGTCTGATAAACTGACAGATCTTGTTGTTGTTGTTTTCCTTCTCTCTGCGTCTATATAAGACTGTGGCGAAACCCTGGGCTAGTATCCACACAACCCTCCTCAGACACACATTAAGAGGTTTCATGTTTGACATTTTTAATGGTCTCCTCTAAGGATGCTTCTTTTCTCCTATTTCAGCATGTCCATTCTAAGCCTGATGCCTCATGTTATGTAATCTAAAGTCTTTTTATGTGATAAACATGTTGGTTCAGACTGGGAGACATTTAATGCTTTCACAACCCCAAGCTAAGGCTGCCTACCTAAGATATGATAAAAGATTCCTCTGTGAATGAAGCTAAAATTAGGGTGGTGGCTAGTAGACCTTCCAGCCTCATCCAAATACCAGAAGAAACGGGTAAGAATACTGGTCATCGCTTAAAGGAAGGCTCTGATTTCCATCATGCTGGTTATTCTCCACAGAACATTAGTGAAATTAGAAGTCAACCTGACATTCAGTTTTAAACACCATGTTGTTTAATCTCCAACATTCCTCTTTCAGTGAAAACTCTCCAACAATGATGGAGTTCTAGTCTCTTCGCGTCTCATAAACAATAAAGCTCTTTATTATTAGAACCCACCAAGGCGAAAAATCACCTTACATAAAATAATAAATTAGATGATATCTGACAAAAACATGTTTGATCTGAAAGCCAGCCCTGAATCTCCACCTCAGCTGGTGTCTGACCCACCTTACAAGGAGGCGATCCCAAACCCCCCCACCCCCACTTCCAGACTTTCAAAGTCCGACACATACCAGAGTCCATTTCCTGGTCAGGGAGTGGCAACATAAATAGGACAGAGCAGCACCCGCCATGAGGCTGGAACGCTGAATTATATGCATTTTGCTTCTCTTATTTCTGTAGAAATCTCTATAAAACTCATCAGATTCCCAGGTTTCCTCCTCCCAGCTATCCTATCTCTCTGCGCTGCTTGGACAGAGTGCCGAAAAAAAAAAAAATGGAAATATTGTAGGATTCTGGAGGTCTATATAGTACCAGAATATACAACTGAATATTGTTGGTCAGCAGGTTTAAACATTTCTAGTTCTGCGATAATGATCAGAGCTGCTCTCTGTTCCTTCTACATAACAATCCATTCTTCTTTAAAAACCTGTTTTCTGTGTTTACTGTAATGTTTGAGCACGTCATTTCACTTTTCCTTCACTAGTTCACCACAGTTCCTCCAGCAGTCCACACTTTCTCTGCTCTCTTTTTCTCATCATCTTGCCACAGGTTTGCCTGCTGTGTCTAAAAGTAGCAGCAGCAGCAACCCAGACTGACAGCTCATTGGCTCA
>NW_015151516.1:4185-5100 GCF_000732505.1 Cyprinodon variegatus
GCATGGGGGTGAGTAGAAAATGAAGGCTAATCATGTTTTGGGTGTACTATTCCTTTAAGTCGGACTCCATTTTTACCACCTCAATGTTGTCCTTTCTCAAGTCTCACCGCTGTGGTTCTGTCAGTGGGTTTAACAATAGTGGTACCAGATTAATTGGACCTATAGCAATGGATATGAATGGGATATGTTCGCACTGCAAAGTGCTTTCAACTGTCAACTGTTTGCGACTCAACATATGAAATGAATTGAAGGTATGGGGACGGCATGGTTGGGTGTCAGTAGACGCGTTTCCATTGCAAATGTTTGACAGTTTTTGTCTATTCAGCTCATGTTGAAAACCACGATTTGTAGCATCTTAAACGGGAGATGAAATTAAAATTACACAGTTTATTTATACGATAAATCATTAAATGACACGCAACATATCTTCCTCGTAATACTACTTCCTGTTGTCTCCAACGTGTTTTTTTTTACCCTGTCAATCATCACATATGTAACCATGGTGCGAAATAAGAACGGTTTTCATTGCAGTGTTTCAAAATATAGTAATTTAAACTTTGAGCAATTTGGAAGTCAATGGAAATAAAGCACATAAAAGAGAGAGGGGGGGGTCTCACATATTCTAACCTTTTTCTGAAACTTTATATAAAACATTTTCCTTTGATAGAGCTGTAAAGACAATAATCCATTGTGATTTACTTGGGTTTCCATCTAAAAGAGAACCTTCAGCTCACAGTTGAAGATCTTTTTTACATAATCAGCCGATTCTGTCAATCCTTGGAGTCGACCCTCTAAAGCCGGACATACACTGTACCAGTTTTTGCCCTTTCTCCGATTCTCCATTAATGCAAGAACTTCTTGGATCTGGCAGTGTTTCAGCATCATGGTGCATCTGCGTCCTGTAGCATACAGCGT
>NW_015151516.1:7535-8222 GCF_000732505.1 Cyprinodon variegatus
TATTAAAAATAGTTCAAGCTCTAAAAGAAGAAAATAACTTGGGTCTGTTCTCACTGCTCTCTGCTTGGACCTTCTACTTCAGAGGTGTTTGATTTAAAATGCTGCAGGAAGGACCTAAGAAGACCCCAAAGACCTCTGCACTCAGAGATCTTACTGTTCCAGTAAAAGAGCGGATCTCTGCTCTGGTGCCAAAGGTCTAAAGGGCTTTTCCGTTCGGTTTTCAGTTTCTCTATGAGGTCATTTAGCACCAGAAGGTGAGTTAACCTTTTCAACCTTTGCATCGGGTTAAAGTTTAACTAATCTAGCCAAAACCTAGCTAAAGTAGGAGGCGCATACAGATAGCTGGTTGTTTAATAATCATTAAATCTCCCTAACAGACCACTCCCGGCTTATTAAATAGAACCAAATATCAGTTCAGTTTGCAGTTCTGATAACTCCAGCGACATTATTTGGGTAATAATTGAGCTGGAACTGGAGGAAGTCTTAGGAACCGGTAACTGGTCTGCCCTGGGCTTAAAGGAATAGTACACCCAAAACATGATTAGCCTTCATTTTCTACTCACCCCCATGCTGAACAATACTCTGGAGTACTTTTTTGATATCTCAAATGCATCTGGAGATCTGGGAGGCTTCTTGCTGTCTGCTGACATTCAAATAATGGAGGTGCCCAGCGCCCGAGGCAGAACG
>NW_015151516.1:8849-11390 GCF_000732505.1 Cyprinodon variegatus
TTTTCCACTTCACCTCCAAACGACATGGAGGTCAAGTGGAAAGTAACTTCACTTTCATTTTTTTAAATAGAAAGTGAAGTTAGTCATGATGGGTAGAGGAGCTCCTCTGGTAATAATACCGTTCACCTTAAACCTGCTAAACTAAAAGGGAATAAAAACAGCAGTCTGCACCACTTTACTGGATGGTGGAGATCTATCAGAGGAGACGATTTTATATGATGGAAAAGCTGACTTTTTAAAATGTAAGGATTTTGGAAAATCAATTGTATTTTTCTGCTCTTATCCACTAAAACAGTTTTATCAGAAATGAAAAAAAAAAAAAGAAAAAGCCTCAAAGACAAAATGATACCTGCTTTTTTAAAAATAATTTATAATCTTTTCTTTTCCCGCGGGGTTCCAACAGCATAAGGCAAGTTACATTCCAGACTTTAAGATTTTTTAAAGACACTTGAAATAAAAAGTTAAGACCAACTTCACAATAAACACAAGAAAAAACTGGTGACCACAAATTTACCCAAATATTTATTTTAACCTAAACTGGAGGTTTTCAACAGGGGGTCCGCAACCCCTAGGGGGTCCACAGAGGTACTGCATGGGGGTCACCAAAGTTTTTTTTTTTTTTTATATTCTCTCCTGCAATTTTTTCCACTATGTCTAACTGTCTTTAAATCCACATTAACATGAATCCAACAGACTGTAGTAAACAGATAAATGGAGGCAGAAGATGTCTTTCAGTCATTAATGCTCACATTCAGAGACACTTTAATAATCCCAGGGAGGGATTACTTTAGTTACATTACTCTATCTGTAATAGAGTGACTATAGGACCAGTTTGATAGAACACTATTTCATACAATATATATATATAATTAGGGGGTCCCCGCTCCATCTTGCCATCAGTTTGCGGGTCCTTGGCCTGGAAAACGTTGAAGAACCCTGAGCTAAACCATTACTTTCTGGCCCAGTAGAAAATTTTAAAATGTTGAAAAACTTTGCATCGAGGAAAAACGCTAAAAAAAAAAAAAAAAAAAAAACACAAATAACAGATCTATTATTAAAATCTACTCGGCTGAAATCATGTTTGTTTTGGTCCTCACTCAAAGTCTTTTATTTTAAACAAACCTTTTAGCAGCGTTCTGATGGCATTTTAGCCAAAGGATTTTTTATCAAAAACATAATTAATGTGCACAAATAAGGAATATGTAAACAGAGTTTTATGGGGCCCCCAGGAACCTGGAGCCCTAGTCATCTGCCTAGTATCGCCCTAATATGTGTCAGAAGTATAAATTGGCCTCAAGACCTGTTAAAATGATAGCAGTCGGGTAAAACTGAGATGCATGTTGCAGTGAAACCATCCTAGAATTCGTTCCATTGAATAAGAAAACCAAGTAGGTGACCAGTTTCTACCCGGCTGCTGTTTATGTTAATAAGCAACAGCTTTCCTCAGATCCACGCCTTCAACACACAGACCTGGCTGCTGTAAAGCAGCAGAGGATCCACACCTCTGAGCTGATCTGATGGGAAACATTCAGATTAATTTCATGTGTTCAATGGCTTCAAGAAGTGAGATTCTCAACAGATATTTTGCATAAAGACATCTCAGCTTTCTACTGTTCATTTGTACGTCAGCGAACCATTAAATTCACTAATAATCAACCCATTACCTCACTGTTACAACAGGATAGGAGAAACAAGCTTAGAGTTGAGTGTTGTCAGTGTAAAGCAGGACCTTATTAAAATGGAAACTGGAGACACTTTAGGTTAACCCTCCTATAGAAGTAAATAATTCATCTACATTTTAATTAAAAAACACAAACTAAAACCTCTACAGTTTGCCCTCAAAACTTTGTCAAAGTTCACTCACCCATTCTAAGACACGAATGAAGCCCAGAGGTTCCTTCAGGGGCCCCAGGTCCAGAGAAAACCCAGAAACAGGACTCTGCTCAACAGAAAGGTTCAAACAGTCAGAGAAGTTAGCTCAGATTAGCACCCTGAATGTTAGCCTGTGCTACAGCTAGCTCTCTCTGCAGACTTAAACAGTCAGTTAGCCTCTGAGCTACTGAATGCTAACAGTTCTTCACTGCTGGTACTAACCCACCTGAGCAGACGCCATTTGGGACGTTTAGGAGGGAAAAAAATGTTTTTTAAACTCTGAATATTTTCACTTTGTTCGCTGAGGAAAGTTAAAAGAACTCTGTAGGCATTCGAGCGGACATACGATACAGAAACGCCCGTTTACGACGCGCTGCTGTCAAACTAAGCAGCCAAAGGCTGTCATCCCCTCCGCAAAAAAAAAAAACACACTTCCGGTTTCAGTGGGTCAGCTCCTTTTCCTAACCCCGTCTCATGTCCCGGGATGGGAGTCACCACGAAGTTATTTATTAGTTAAACCCCCGGCTGTTAGCTCGTGTTTAAATCCTCACTCTTGGCTAGGTCAGATATGATAAATAATATAAAACCCAGTGACCACAGCCGAAGGACACAACCTTTATATATATATATATATATATATATATATATATATATATATATATATATATA
>NW_015151516.1:12990-14589 GCF_000732505.1 Cyprinodon variegatus
ATCTATGGGGATAACTACCTTGGCACGACACCGCCATTTTGTTTGTATCTCAGTGCCGCTTCGGAGCAGACCGACCCGGGACCACAACTCTCGTATTTCAGAACTTTTTAAAACTCATTTTTAAAACAATCAACTGGTAATTAACGCTTTACACTCTGTTGATGTGTAATTTGCTATAAGTACCCGGTAAGGCTGTAGAAAGAGCGTTCTCCCGTAATGACGGTTTAAACAGCCATCTTAACATTTAGCTGGAGTTCTCGGCCTGTTTGATGTAGCATTTGCTAACAGAAATACGGCTTCACCAACTGGGTAGTATTAGGAAAATTCTGCTATTTATCTTTGATGCTTTTTTTGTGGATTTTCATCAACAAAGAGTCGATATTAGTTTGTAATCTTGTATATTTCTACCATCGCGTGGATCGGTCGTAGCTCGCTCCAGTTAGCTTTAAGCTGTTTTATTCTGCTTATAGTAAGTATGTCACCGTTTCCTTCACTTTTTCTGTTGTTAAACTTGTGTTATTTGCACCAAATGTGGGCGGCGGTGGCTCGGCTGGCCTCTCCATGTATCCCAGCCTCAAAGGCCGAAAGATTGAAGCATATATTCCCTCCTGATGGGAGGGAAGCACCGTTAGCCTGCTATCAGTGGTCCGTGGGTGGGTAAACACGCAGTGGGTTTATGTGGGAAGAGTTCCTATTGGTCAGAAGATTCATGATAATTTCTTCAGTTTGCTTGGAGCTGTTTTTCCACTCAGGGATTTATCCGGAGATCAGAACCAGTGCAAATGAATGCCATTATTAACAGGAAACCACCAAACTAAACTCACCTGGAGGGAATGGGAGCTTTTTAATGATTCATTAACTCCCAGGAGAAATAACCAGAAAGGATAAATGGTTTGATCTCTGGAAGGATGGGCCAAAATTAAAGCGGTGAACAGCTCCAAATACTGGACCTAATAGTTGTCTTTCCAGAAATGGGAAACATGAAGCTGTGACTGTAATCAGATGGAAACAGTGGAACAAGTTTTATTACTATGTAATAAGTATTCATTCATATTAAATAGAGAGAAAATAGGATTTTCTTTGATAAATCTTTTAGTAAGTAAATCAAATTCTGTTAGGAATCAATTCATTACAAACACTGGATTATTTAATCTCATTTAAGGTATGTGTATAAGTGAGTGTATGCATGTGCATATACACACATACTGTGAGTATATATGGCTATAGATTAATAGATAACATGCATACTATTGAGGTTTTATTATTAAATTCCCTCTGACATCATTCACCTTACTCCAGTCTGGTAGGTGGCAGTAAATGCACCTTAAGTTGGCTGCAATCCACCAATAAAAACAAAAGAAGAAGAGCCCTTATGGTAAAATGTGGCTTCCTGCTTTTAAGGCAACATGAGCTGTAACCCTGCTGTGTGTCCATGATGAAATGTTCCTGCTGTCTCTCTCTCTCTCTCTCATTAACCCTCTTCAGTTCCTTGGCGAGTGTTTTTCATTTCTAGGTTAAATGGGAGGGACCGACCTCTGGATGTGGATAGTCTGTCCCCGTCAGAAAGCATAGCCAGAAGATTTTTTTTCCCCCCATTTT
>NW_015151516.1:16796-18610 GCF_000732505.1 Cyprinodon variegatus
GCGGTGGCGGTATTCAAAGAATATAACCTGCAGAGACACTATGACTCCCGTCATAAAGACATAAATCCCGTCATAAATTTAGGCACTTCTGCAATCGTCACAATTTTTCTGTTACAAACTGACCCCGGCCCCCCATCAGAGAAGGGAAAAGTTATGTGGCCCTCACAGGAAAAAGTTTTGGGACCCCTGCTTTAATCCATTCAATAAATAAAGTGGTACTTTTAGGAAATTAACATTTGTAAATAAATTTATGCTTGGAATAAAAAAATAAACTTTATTGCAGATTTAAATGGGTTGTAAACAGCAAGAATGGCCTAATTTGTTTCCCTCCTTCTCTTTAAACTTTACTGAACTGTTAGTTTCAAAGTTGTCCAGTTAGAAGGCGCTGCAGCCTTTAGGATCAGCTGATTGGTAGAAAGTCGGTGATGATTTGTCTGTGTCGGTATCAGGGAGAGTCCATTCGTTCCAGAGGGGGACCAGCTGCTGGGTCACCGCCGCGTGTTACTATGACCAACCATGGAGATGACTGCTACTTCTTCTACTACTCCACCTGCACCAAAGTAAGAGCTGCCAGACACTGCTGCTGCGCCGCATTGGCAGCCAGAACAGAGAAAACAAGCTTTCTGTGCTTTGACCAGGGAGACAGCTGCCCGTTTCGACACTGCGAGGCCGCCATGGGCAACGAGACCGTCTGCAACCTCTGGCAGGAAGGACGCTGTTTCCGGACCGTCTGCAAGTTTCGCCACATGGAGATCACGGTAAGCATGGTTTAACTAACCAGAGAAGTTTCTGTCAACCCGACCAGCGGCTGGACGTGTCTGTTACTGCAGTCAGATGTTAAAAAAATCTGAAAAACACTCCACACAAAAAAAAAACAATCCACTGCTCTTTGTTTCTAAGTTTAAAGACGTTTCTCTTCCATCCATAAAGGTCACTATTCTGCATCTTGCTGCACAGAAGCGGCAAGAAAAACAACAACGGGCATAGTTTGGTGGCGCAGTGGTTAGCGCGCACGACCCATGTACAGAGACCTTAGGCCTCCACGCAGCCGACCCGGGTTCTTGGCTCCATGTCTCTCTCTCACTGGAAAAAATTGAAATCTAGATAAGTCATTTTTTCTTAAAATAAGTGCATTTGTTCTTGAATTAAGGAGGTAAAAGAGAAATTTTGCCAATAGAACAAGACAATTTACACTTAAAATAAGAAAACACAACTGCATTGTCTTATTTCAAGAGCATATTATCTAATTATCTTATTCTAAGAGTAAAAATACTCATTCCATTGGCAAATGCTCTCATTTACCTGCTCAAATTAAGGGTAAATACGCTTAGTATAAGGAATTTTTTTACTTATTTCTTGATCGTTTTTCGCTCATACCCCCTTTCCTGTCAGGCTACTGTCAGAAAAACGAGCCACTAGAGCCGTAAAAACTCAAATAAAGAAAAGAAAAACAGCAACCGAGATGGACGATGATGCGGAGAGCAGTATTTATCTTTAACCATCTTGAATGATTGAGTTTTTAAGGTTGGGAAAGACGCGCTCCAGCGCTACCATCCATGCTAACTTCCATAAACACAGAGCACGCTGGCTTATGATGTCATTGCTTCCTCTACTGCGCATGCGGGACAATTAAGCTCTATGAATGCAGATCACACAGGAGATCACATACAAGTTACATATATTTGGAAATGTGAACGGCAACGCAAAAAAATTAGAATTGAGCATCAAGGCCTGCAGTGTGAACTAGGGATGCACGATATTGGGATTTTGGCCGATATCCGATATTTTAAAACTCATGTAGCCGATAACCGATA
>NW_015151516.1:19226-21042 GCF_000732505.1 Cyprinodon variegatus
GGGTTAAATATCGGTGGGGTGGCCGATGTCCGATATTCAGTTTTAAGGCCGATACCGATAGGGGGCCCATTATATCCTGCATCCCTATTGTGAACGTAGCTAAAGTTAGCCTGCAATGCCCCATACCTGTCTATGTCTCTGAAAGGGGGGTTGTTAAAGGGAATTGTTGGCCTGGCTGAACAGGTAAGGTCTCCTGTTCTCCTGTAAAGGGGCTGCGATGATAGCGGGAAGGAATCAACTCTATTGCTGCTTTGTAGGTTTTTTAAAGCCTCCCCCCCCCCTCCTCTGTTTAAGGTTGTTTTTTCTTTCTTAACATAGATGGCTTCCTTCACGCTCCTCTCAAACCACCTGTCTTCTTTGTCCAACATGTGAACATTCTGGTCCTTCATTGAATGAAAACTCTTCTCGGATGGAAGAGAAAGTCTTCAAACTTTAAAACAAAGTCCAGTGGATTGTTGTTGATGTTTTTTGGGATTGACTTACTGAGAATCCTCACCAGCAGCCTGTGAAACTCTTCATGCTTGCTGATCCAAACCTGTCCTGTTTCTCTGTTCACCATATTTCTGTTTTTGAACAAACAGAAAAACCGAAAGGAGATTCCTTGTTACTGGGAGAAGCAGCCGGCGGGCTGCCAGAAGCCGCACTGCGCCTTCTTTCATGAGCGACCTCGCTTTGTAGAGGGCATCTTCGTCCCTCCAGATAAAAGTAAGCCCGGATTTTCTTTTTTTTTTTTTTATTAAAACGGGGGGCATCAAGCTGGGAAAACCTCTAACTGCTGGGATTTTGTTCCAGTTCAGAGTAAAAGCGAGGAGCAGCCGGAAGAGGAGCCGGCGCCTCCTTCATCTGCTCCTCCTCTTCCCCCCGCCAACACAGCCAATCCTCAGCTCCGAGGAGTCATCAAGACAGAAAGCCAGGAGCCGGTACCGAGTCCGACTCATCCACCGGTGGTCATTAATCCAGTGGATGATGACGAAGACGAGGAGGGTGAGCTCAGACTGCCTTTATCACCTCCATGTTTCCTCCCAGAGAGACGCTGAGATTCTGTGAAAAAAACAGACGATGTTTAGCAATCGGTGCATCTCCCCCAAAATACATGCTTTAGTTTGTTTTTCAGAAATCTATGACATAGAAAATAAACCAGAGCCACAACTAAAGATTAGTTTGCAAATTGATTAATCTGTTGATTATTTTTAAGAAATAAAGTCAGGTGGAACTAAAACTTGTCCACTTAAGGAGTTCTGGATAGAGCTGAAGACAGACAGACCAAAATATTTGTTTTTTATCTTAAAAACAAAATATTTAGATGCATATTTTTAAAATCCTGGTATAATCCCTGCTCTCATTAATTCATTACTAAATAATTTGACGATTATTTCAATAATAGAATCATTCATTGTTTCAGTCTAATCTGTATCAAACAATTGACCAGAATTTTTAATCCCCATTTACTGACCGACTCGCTGGAACCATTATTGCTTCCGTCCCGATAGCGGAACCAATGAAATGATGCTGCGGTCGGTGCTCTGTCAGACCAGCATACCCATAGTCAATACGCAAGACGCTAGATTTGCGTTTAACTCTTTAGTCGTGTACCAAAACAATTTTAGGTCAGATCGCCATACGATTCAAAAAACACCAAAAAGTAAGTCCTTCAATAGTGTTTTCAGCACCGTGTTGAGGTAATGATCGCTAACCTGACTCCGCCAGATGGATTTGCTCCACATATCCATCTGGAAACCTTCTGTTGAAGTAATTTTGGGAAGGGGCGAAAATACTGGTTAGCTGATTGGCCTATGTTGGTGATAGACGGGCCAAA
>NW_015151516.1:21843-22994 GCF_000732505.1 Cyprinodon variegatus
AACCTTGAAAGATTAGGATGGTCTCACGAGGCTAAAATCATTTTAGTTCAATCCAGGGATCATTTCTATCGCTGTCAGGTTTTTAAACTCCAGATCTTTTCTTTCTAGATCAGTTCTCAGAGGAAGGAGAGGACGGGAAAGTCGGAGCTTCTCCGAGGAAGTTCTCCAAATCAGGTAAGATTCAGACCGAACTACAAACCTCTGAGCTCACAGCTGAAGACGCAGTGAATGTTAGAAGGTCTGGTCTTCACAGGAGACTCGCTGAACTTCGGCGTGAGCACCCTGGAGGAGATACGTCTGAGGAAGGCCCTGAAGTCCAGCATGAGGAGGGCAGGTTCTCCCATCCACAGGCCGCAAACCACCAACGGAGAGAAGGAGAACATCCAGGCGCTGTACCGGCCGGCCCACTCAGAGATCAGAGGTGAGCTTTCCACGTCTATAGTAGAGTTTCTGAGGCTTTCTAACCAGGGTTTATCTCAGACCTCTGACATGATGGAGCGTCTCTGCTTAAGGCTCTGCTTGTTTATCCTGTCTGTAAAATCAGGCCCAGTCATCTTTGAAGAACAGCAGAGGCCGAGAGGCAGAGTGATGGAGAGGCTCGGACGAAGGATTTCCAGCGCTGGTGAGTGCGCCACCTGCCCTTTAAGGATGGAGTTACAGCCTGAAAGCTGACGGTCGGGTGTCGCTTCAGATTTTAAAAGCATGGAGGGACCCCCCCTGAAGAAGAGTCTGGCTGAGCGTCTGGGCAGAACCGTAGATGAAGAGCCGCCACCGGTTGGCACCCAGAAAGGTGAGCGGGGAAATTGGACGCGAAGATACACCACTGATAAATAAAAAAAGCGTTCCTAGATAAGTTCTACAAGCTCAACATGCAAACATTTACTCAAAAACCAAAGTCGTTAATCCAACACCTTTGGGGGATAAATTATATTTTCTCTAACTGTCATCTAACGCTGACAGAATCTCCCCTCAGCAAGTAGAAAAAGGAGGGACTGCACTGCCGGAATATAAACTATTAGAGATGGATGTTCTGATCTAGAGCCTCAGATTGATCGACCCTCCTTCCTCGTGTGGAGCTCTATGCCGCTAGTTTCCTTTCTACAACCCCTGGAGCCGGCCACAATATCAGGAACTACGGCTGGGCCATTAAT
>NW_015151516.1:24654-26458 GCF_000732505.1 Cyprinodon variegatus
TACACTGTGCCATTATTTTCAGTCGTTGCACGCAGCTACTGCTCTAAACCCTGCGATTAGTCGTACAGTTGTGCTCAAAGTCCTAAAAAGAAAAGGCAACGATGTATTTGGAAAAAAAAAGACATGGCTGAGCAAACGTGGCTACTACGGTCTGTCAATTTTACAGACAGAACTCCATTTCACTCATTGCCCCCCCGCCATGCTGCTGTTTTTACATCTGAGAGGAAGAAGAAAAATGAAGTATCCTTCTTTGCTCATGCGCCCTGAGCGGTTTGCCCCACGACATGTTTGATTTTGTCCCGACCTCATGATTTCTGATGGGGAGGTGGTTATGAGAGGCTGATCGCCGCTCGTAACCCCCCTGCACACTACACGACTCCCGATCAGGCTGAAAGTCAGCCCAATCGAAGGATTCTCGCACGACTGAAAAATCGCCCTGAAAATCACACAGTGTACGCCGGGCTTTATCGCATTTTAAGAAAATCTGATTTTCAAATCACAGAGGCACTCGGTTCTGGTCACGTTACATTTATCCAGACCAGGGAAAGAGCCATATCGGGCCAAAAAAACAAAAAATAAATCTGTCTGGAGCTGCAAAAATGTAAAAGTCTTCTATAAGTTACTTACTGTTAATTTAAGTCATTGTTTTTGCTATAGCCCTCTGTATTTATTTGTCTATCCTCATCCCCCAATACATCTTCCTACACCTTATTTAATTGATTCTATTTTTCTATTGTATATACGGTGTCTAAACATCCTCTATTTTCTTGTATGTGCAATTTTTCCTGCTACTGGAAATACAATTTCCCGAAGGGAGTAATCCTAAGGGATTAATAAAGTCAAGTCTAAGTCTAAGCCTCGTATGGAAACTCTAAGTGTTTTATCCCACTATAGAAAAGGACTATGTGGGCTTAAATATATAATAAGCATTCATGACTAAACGTTTATCCAGGAGCTAATGTCACATAGTAGCATGAGGTGAGGGAGGAGCAGTGAACGCTCCCATCGCACATCGCTTCACTAAAGAGCTGCCTGCGGAGCCACGGGTTGCCGACCCCCCCCACACCAGCCTATAAGAGCATTTTTCTCACATTCCAGCTCTTAATGCTGATTTATGCTCAGAAACCAGGTCGTCTGCATGTTTTTCGCAGTAAACGCAGATTTGCCCCGCCCCCTCTGCAGACACTCTGCTGCACCTCCCCAAATTTCTAGGTGACTGCAGACAGGAGGCCTCTGCTTGGTCAAATCTACATCCGCTCTACTCTATGCGTATTTCCTGTTCAGTTCCTTACCGGCTTGTTTCGTTTGTCTGACCGCCATTGTGGAAAACGACTGAAGATGGACCCGCTGCATGAGAACGCTGGGACCCTTCTCCCACCTGGATCCCCGCTCTTTTTGACCCTCATGTCCCTCCGTTGTTGCAAAAACTTGCCTCACCGCCTCGGCCGTATCCAGACCCACAGCTAGTTCCTGATTGGCCCTCTGGCGTTGTGGCGTGGAATAACATAGCGCAGACCACGCTTCAATATTGGATAAATCAAAAATATCAGCGACAAGCTCACTGCGACGCACTGCTGCAGGAGGATAACCAGACCTTCAGCCCTGGCTGCTGATTCACCAGATGCATGCTGGGTAAAAAGGGAGGATCGAGAACAATATCTGGGCACTTTGTCTGTTCCCAGTATTCTTGTTCTTGCGAATTGGAACAGTACTGGGGCTGAGATGAGGACGCACAAGTAGACGTATTGAGAAACGGCCCTAGATTAGTGACAATTCAAAAACAGAAAATATGAATAACTGGATA
>NW_015151516.1:26488-29441 GCF_000732505.1 Cyprinodon variegatus
TTCCTTTCTACAACCCCTGGAGCCGGCCACAATATCAGGAACTACGGCTGGGCCATTAATTGCCTTTACAATTTAAAACCCAGCATACACTGTGCCATTATTTTCAGTCGTTGCACGCATCTACTGCTCACACTGTACGACTAAAAAGTAGGTGGGACTCAGCTCCGCGGTGAGATGGAGCTGCTCATCTATCCCGAAGCTTAAGAGCTGCCTGCGGCTCCGGAGCCACGGGTTGCCGACCCCCCCACACCAGCCTATAAGAGTATTTTTCTCATATTCCAGCTCTTAAGGCTGATTTAAGCTCAGAAAACAGGTCGTCCGCGTAATCCCAGTAAATGCAGATATGCCCCGGCCCCTCCGCAGACACTCTGCTGCACCTGATTGGTCAAATCTACATCCTCTATGCGTATTTCCTGTTTGGTTCCTTACCGGCTTGTTTCGTTTGTCTGACCGCCATTGTGGAAAACGACTGAAGATGGACCCGCTGCATGAGAACGCTGGGACCCTTTTCCCACCTGGATCTCCGCTCTTTTTGGCCCTCATGTCCCTCCGTCGTCGGACTAAACTCGCCCCCACTTCCTCGTCGCCTCGACAGTATCTAGACCCACAGTGTGTAGCTCAGACCACGCTTCAATACTGAGCATAAATAAAAAAATGTCTGTGTCAAGCTCACTGCAACGCATAACCAGGAAGCGGGATAGGAGGGCAAAATAGGTTTAGCGCCACCGCAGCATGGAAGGAAGAATTACACCCAGGAGCAAATGGATAAAAATAAAAACATGAATCGATTCTCTTGCGGACGTATCGATGCATCGATACAAAACGATTATTATTTACACCCCTAGGAATAACATAGCGCAGACCACGCTGCAATATTGAGTATAAATCAGACATTTCTGCAACAAGCTCACTGCGACACTGCTGCAAGAGGATAACCAGACCTTCAGCCCTGGCTGCTGATTCACCAGATGCATGCTGGGTAAAGAGGGAGGATCGAGAACAATATCTGGGCACTTTGTCTGTTCCCAGTCTTCTTGTTCTTGTGAATTGGAACAGTACTGGGGCTGAGGCTGATGAGGACGCACAAGTAGACGTATTGAGAAACGGCCCTAGATTAGTGACAATTCAAAAACAGAAAATATGAATAACTGGATAAAAGTACAGTGAACAACATGAGCACCATTACAAATTTAAATTAAGACTAAAGTTTTACTGCAAAGTAAAATATAATAAAGGTAAAGGTGTACGTACTGTACCGACTGTTAAGGTGAGGCCATGGGTTTGGCCATCCCAGTATCGTTGCTACCATGATAGACGTGTTAGAAATGAGCCTGGATCTGCATGCAGCTGCAGTGGACTGACCTGTTTCCTTCTCCTTCAGCCTTAAAGCCTGTTAAAGAACGACTGGGCTTGGTTCCTCCTGTTCGAGGCGCTCGCTCAGGTAAGAGCTGCCACCAGGTGGAAGCACCTTTGATTCATCCTCAAGTAGCTCGTTGTGAATCTTCCTCATGTGTTTCCAGCTGAAGCTACAGCGGCGTCCGCTAAAGCTCCTGAACTCATCCGCATCAAAACTCTGGAGGAGATCAGACAAGATAAGGCGGCCAAATCTTCGGGCCAGAATGATGCTCCTTCAGCCGCTGCAGCTGAGCTTCCTAATACCGACCTAGTGAAGGGGATCAAACGCTCCGTCACCGTACGAGGCGCCCAAGTCAGCCACGTGAAAACGTTCTCTGAGATCGTCCGAGCAAAGAAAAGAAAACAGGAAGAGCAACAGAATCAGAACCCCGACTCGAAGGAGGAGCAGTCGGTGGAGAAACCTGCAGGCAAGAGTCCTGAAGGAGCTCCAGATGTGGAGAAGGTTCGGGTAAAAACCCTCGAGGAGATCCGCAGGGAGAAGGCCGCCAGAGTCCAGGCTCAGCAGGCCGAAGCCAAGCAGAGCGCCGACGCGGAGCGCAGCGCTCCCAAGAGGCGCCAGCTGCTGCGAATGAAGAAACCGCCGAGCCAACGTAAGGAACACAGAGCTGGAATGTGGCGTTAAATGTAGTGACCTGATGGTAACGCTGGTCGTGTTTTTAACCTGTGTGTCACAGCGAGCGGCGGGACTCCTGAGACGACTCCGGACACGTCGGAGACGCCACGGAAAACCGCCGCAGCTCCAGCCGAGGTATGAACCGCCTTATCCTTTCTGAAGCCCTGCCCCCACTGGTTGCTGCTCTCCTAATGGTGGCTGATGAAACTTTGTCTGTTTAGACCATCAAGGTGAAGACCTTTGAGGAGATCATGCAGGAGAAGCGGCTTCGGAAACAGGAAATGGAAGTTCAGGGGAAAAGCGCGGCAGAAGCCGATTCATCTGAGAACCCGCCTGCAGGCGGCACGCTTAAGAGGAAGCTTCCCGCTAAGATCTGTCTAACATCAGCCGAGTCTTCCTCACCGTCCGCTGCTTCACCTCCCAGCCGTCCTGTTCGGAAACTCCTCTCCCTCAAACCGCGAGCGCCTTCACCCATGGCGACGCCGCCTTCTGCCGGGCCATCAGCCGGGGACCGCAGTCCTCCTCAGCAGCCCGTGTCTCAGAGCCCATCCACGGACGCCGTGGACAGAACCCAGACCTGCCCAGCGCCGCACCCGGCAACCCAGCTGGGTGGAAAATCCGCTCAGGCTGCAGACGATCGGGCAGTGGAGAACTTGGCGGACGGCAGCAAGACCAGAGCGGTCTGCTCTAAAGGTGAGGGAATCAGTTCTATTGGCGCCTGCAGGAACCGCCTCACATTTAGAGAGCGTCAGGAACAGCAGCAGGCATGATCCTTAGCTGACACATCAGTGTTACGGTTTTACCTCTAAACTGCGTTAGTTTAAAGGAAGGAATCTACTCTATCGCTCTAAAGCTGGAATCTCAGTCCCCCCCCCCTCTGTTTAAGATTGGTTTTTCTTTCTTAAAGGAATAGTACACCCAAAA
>NW_015151516.1:30688-32458 GCF_000732505.1 Cyprinodon variegatus
TGTTAAACCCATGAACAGCAGCGCTGCTCATCAGGTGGGTCCTCTCCCTTATTCTACTTACGGTCATCTGGGCAAATCTATTTGAAATGTTCTGCAAATTTAGCATTAGATTATAGAACTGGGAGTAATAATTAATAGCTCATTCTCATTAATTATTATCAGTAGAAAGATTATAGACTAGGGTTCAAGTACTGCTCAATGCGGCCGTTACCTCCCCCAGTTTAGTAGTTCAGAATATAACTATCAGCAAAGTTTAGTGCTGCCGCCATTAAGGCCTGGTTATCCTCCTGCAGCAGTGTGTCGCAGTGAGCTTGTCGCAGATATTTTTGATTTATGCCCAATATTGAAGCGTGGTCTGCGCCAGGTTATTCCACGCCACAACACCAGAGGGCCAATCAGGAACTAGCTGTGGGTCTAGATTAGGGGTGTAAATAATAATCATTCTGTGTCGATGCATCGATCCAACAGCCGACGATCCGATGCATCGATACGTCCGCAACTTAATCGATTCATGTTTTTTTTTTCCTCCGGTCTATTTTTATCCATTTGCTCCTGGGCGTAATTCTCCTCCCGTGCTGCGGTGGCGCTAAACCTATTTTGCCCTCCTATCTCGCTTCCTGGTTATACTCTTACAGCAGTGTGTTGCAGTGAGCTTGATGCAGACATTTTTGATTTATGCTTAATATTAAGGCGTGGTCTGAGCTACACGCTGTGGGTCTAGATACGGCCGAGGCGGCGAGGAAGTGGAGGCGATTTTAGTCTGATGACGGAGGGACATGAGGGCCAAAAAGAGCGGAGATCCAGGTGGGAAAAGGGTCCCAGCATTCTCACTCACCTCGCTCTTCTAGCGGGTCCATTAGTTGCGACGCACACGCAGATGATCTGGTTTCTGAGCATAAACCAGCGTCTAGTGGACATAATCAACGATGAAAATTCTTTTTTTGTTTTACCAAAAGTAACCAAAGTATAGGAAAACCTTCAGGCAGCTGCTGATAGAGATAAAGGTTTGTTCACTGTAATGCTCCTTTCATACCAGAGGCGTTTGGGCATCAAAAAACATGCGACCTTTGCTGCTCGCCGCTCTGGTTGTTTATCTGCTCTGTTCTGTAGCTTCCAGCTAGAGAGCAGCTCGGCTTGATTGACTTTATGAGTTAGAAAAATAGGTTTTTAAGTGAGAAAGTCCACCTCCAAACATCCTCTGTTCACCAGTTCATCAGGATTATAATCTCACTATAATCTGCANAAGTCATCTTTTAAAGGTTTGCTCATTAGTGTCCCAGGTTTCAATCAGAGAACCAATGCAGAGCTAAAGCTGAGGATGATAGGAAGAGAAAGACTGGTCTGATTCCTGCTCCTCTCTAATTAGGTAGTTACCATTCTGACATAGAAAAGTGGATCCTCCTTTTAGGGGCCAGCTGTCTGCCTCCTATCCAGGATAAACTTATCTTAGATATATTAGTTTATGGGGAGCTGGTGCAGATAAACCTCTTTGCTTCTCCTCCATGATGACGTTTCCTCTCTGTGTTTTCAGTGAGGCCTAAGCTGAACGTAAGGCCGTCGGTAGTGAAGCCTGCAGGGCGGCCGGCGCCTGCAGGGCAGAGGAAGAGAGGAGCGGATGCTTCTGCCGTGGCGGCTGTTAAACCCATGAACAGCAGCGCTGCTCATCAGGTGGGTCCTCTCCCTTATTCTACTTACGGTCATCTGGGCAAATCTATTTGCTCTGGTTGTTTATCTGCTCTGTTCTGTAGCTTCCAGCTAGAGAGCAGCACG
>NW_015151516.1:35026-36225 GCF_000732505.1 Cyprinodon variegatus
TGAGTTAGAAAAATAGGTTTTTAAGTGAGAAAGTCCACCTCCAAACATCCTCTGTTCACCAGTTCATCAGGATTATAATCTCACTATAATCTGCACTTCTTGTTGGCGCTGGAAATCCCCGCTGAAAGCTCTCTGCTGCAGCCTTCCTGCTGCCGTTCGTAGCGGCTGGAGGTAGAAAGAATTTTTAAGGTTTGAGGTCTAAACTGCAAGAACCAGAATATATAATCCAATATTTTCATCGGCAGGTTTGAACATTTCTAGTTATTGTGGGTATTTATAAACTGTTTCTCCATTGTTCATAAAAAAATGTTTGAGTGCAGCAATAATAATCAGAGCTGCTCTCTGGTCCTCCAACATAACATTCTACCTGCTTTATTTGAATTTTATTTATGTTATTTTATTAAACCTTTGGAGTTAAACTCCCTCGATCAACGCTATGGATGCGCTTTGATAGTCATTGTTGTGTTTTTGAGACGTCACCAGACAGAGACAGGGTTTATCATATGAGCGCACAGAGGCGGTATGGATGGAACTTTTTTTTACTTGGTGTCACCATCAAGCGGCTGCTCTGCCCACCCCCAACTGCAGGGTCCTATTTAGAAATTAGTCGTTAAGATTAGTAGACTAATCGCAAAAATTAGGTAATACTAGTGGTTAGTAAACTAGTCATTAGTGGCAGCTCTAGTAGAGTTATTCATCACCAACCAAATAAATATGTCTCTGTTCATGAAAAAAAGAGTGATCCAGCCTGAGTGATACCAGTCGGGTACAAGTGGCCTAGTCCAAGTCTGGACCCCCATCTGTCCAGAGGTTTTAGATTGATTAATTATGAAAGAACAGTTTAAATGTAACCAGGAAATGGTCAGACTCCCCGAGGTGAAGAGAGTTTCTCAATCTGCTCTTTCCTCCTTTCCAGTCTTCCAACAAAGAGGCTGAGCTGCCGCCTGCTGTGCCCCCCACTGCCCCCCACCAGGGAGAGGAGCTTCAGCCCGCCCCCGTCTCTGCTCAGCTTCACGGCAGAAACCCCACAGCAGCCGCCAGCGGAGCGGCCGACCCAGACACCCATCCAGGCCCGCAGAGGTGAGCCGCTTCCTTCAGAACCCAGGCCGCTTCTCTTGAGCGTTCTCGTGTGCAGGGGTTCCATCATCAGCCTCAGCCCGCCCTCTTTACCCAGCATGCATCAGAAAAGACTTGTCCGT
>NW_015151516.1:37590-39957 GCF_000732505.1 Cyprinodon variegatus
TTATTATCTAGAGACTATTAATAACAGGAAGTGAAATGCAGCTGTAGAAGACCTGAGCGCGCTGTGATGTCATCAGTACGCGTCCGTTCCAATCGACCCATATCTATGCTGCGTGCTCCAGTTCTCGCCAAGTCCAGACTTTCCTGTGTTCTTGCCGAGAACTCGCGAATTGATTTATTATAAAGAGATTTGCTGTTCTGTCAGCTCAGCATCCCCCCCCCTCAGGCCAGACGGGGTAATAATCTGTCCTCTGTCTCTGCTCTCCTTACAGCCAATCACGCCGTTTTATTTCCTGACTTATTCGGGTTATTGTCGTAGTTTGTGCCTAGAACAACATAAAAAGTCCTTCATTAGGTCCACTGCACACATTATCTTTAAAAAAAACCCATTGTGAGTCGTTTTGATGAAGATCTTATTAAAGAAGTATCGCATTTAAACAAGAATGTCTAAACGATGTCATACAAATTAACTTAGAAATGCAATTTCTAACACGATGAGTTTTATATTGAAAGCATCTGCACTCCCTAGAAAGTTACATGATAAAATAAATAAAATACGTGCCAAAATTCTACAGTAATTTGATCATAGATTGAACTATTCCTCCAACATTGAACAAGATTACTATTACTCTTTTATGGGCCAATTTAAACCTTGCTAGCAAAAGGCATCTTGCTCATTTTTGATTCACTTCAATTATTTTTCCTTCTGCTTTGCGAACACACTGCATCCAAGATGACATAATGTCGCGTTTTATAGATGGCTGACCCTTCTCTAAATACGCGCGAGTATCCTTTTAGTGATGTACAATTGTTGTTTTTTGAAGGGTATGGCGATCTGACGTAATCTGATGTGTATTACTGTGGGTATGCTGGCCTGACAGCCAGTGAAAGGACTGGGCTGCTTTGGGTTGTTCCTAATTAAACCCACTCTTCTTTTCATCTTAGTCCGGGTCTGAAAAGTCCCACTCAGTCCAAACCGCGGAGGCCCAGCATGGCGGCGTCCCGCACCACCTCCAGCACCGACGCCTCCGTGGACGACTTCGAGACCCTGATCAACCAGTTCACCGACGACCACCTGGAGGAAGACGTGGACCCGGCCATCGGGGAGGACGACCTGCTGCAGGAGCTGTCAGAGATGATCGACAGCTGAGAGAATCCGCCGCATCTCCAACCTGCTGCCATCACTTTATATTTACACCCGTATGGAGATATATGAACAAAAAAAAAACTTCTCTTAAGTATTTTCTTCACATTTATTAGTTTTTAGACCTCCTCCCTTTAGAGACCATTCTGTCTGATTACCTGCAGATCTTTTATGTTACTGTGTCCAACTTCTTTGCTCCTGACGTCTAAAGAAGGCGAGAGAATAGCTGTGGGCAGGAGCTGCAGTGTCTGGGATTCTGGGAGGGAAGCACCATCTTAGGGAGAAGTGTTGTTATCTGTATACTGTGTATGCAAATGGAAATCAGTTGAGATGTAGAACTTCTGGACAGAACACCTCTGCTGGTCTTTTCTTTATGTCCCTGTGGATACCTGAGCTGTTCCTCATCCACTTCCTGTTTAATGGATTAAATGCATCCTCAGTTCCCTGTGTTTGAAGTCGGCATCCCAGCTCCTCGGCTCCATTTCAGACACCTTTTATCCAGAACACTCTACAAGAACCCAGTCACATCCACAGTACTCTGCGTACCTCAGGGAGTCTTTGTGATGTTTATGTTCTGTAGAAGAAACACTTGGTTTTAGTTTTATTTTAGGAATGGTAGTGGATGGACTGCTGTTTTGATTATGTGTGTGTGCGTTTGCTCTTCCATGACACTTTGTTACTATCTTAAAATCATTCATGTAAATAAAAGATGCTTTTAATGACAAGTTGGAGACTGATTGGTTTCAGTTTTATAACAACACTGCTCTCTCCCTGTGGTAACACCTTGTACCTAGAGATATAAATGTCCAGCTTTAATATATTTCCTCAATAAAAGATTGAGAGGAGAACATTTCAAAGCCACAATATCTTTCTCTTGTGTTAAAGAACTAATGGAAATAAAAAGGCATTTTGTCAAATTACAAAAGAATCTTCATTATGGAGTGAAGTCCTCAAATGGAAAATAACATGTATGCTTATGAAAAATTTATATGTTTAAAATGCATTTGTTATTTTGAGGGGGCTGTAATCCAGAACACAGTATCTCAGGCTATGCTGCTATAGCCTTAGGCTGCTGGTGGACAAAGTCCCATCTCCATACTTGCTTTATTCCCCAGTTATATTCAGTTTATTTCTATAGCGCTAACACATTTAATCTCAAGGCACTTTCTAGTTCACCAGATCATCCAGTCAGATTGATTAAAAGCTTTCTAGCGACAGTGGAGA
>NW_015151516.1:41661-42874 GCF_000732505.1 Cyprinodon variegatus
TGAGTACAAAACATAGAGAGGAAAACAAGAAGAAAAGGGACAAGAAGAGAGGGACACAACCTAGAACAGATAATGGATGTCTATTCTATTAACATTTCTACATCTGGAGAATGGCGCTGCTTTATGTGTTTTCTCAATTCAGGGGCCCCTGCCTGTCTTTGCCTAGGGCCCCACATTCCCTAAATCCGCCCCTGAAGTTTTATGTAAAAAAAGCTTTTTCTTTAGACTCCCCACCGCAGGATGGCGCCACCACACCGGATTGAGTGGAAGGAGGTGTTATGCCGAAAAGCGCGTGCCTGCTGAGAGTTGCCTCCCCTGTGGCGGGAACGCGCACCGCACTAAGTTTGAGAACATATTCTTAATGTTTTATATTTCTAATGGTAAATGCCCTAAAATGCAGATTTTTGGTGGACAGATATGTTCTCTGCTCAGCAGATAGTGGTTCAAAACCTTTCTAAAACTATACAACAGCAAGAGATTTATTTCTGTTTAGAGAATCAAGTAACATTATGAGAATAAAGTCATAATATTAGGAGAATAAAGTTGTATTTTATGACATCTCTTACTAGAAGCAGTGTTTTCTCTGAAAACTGCACAAAAAGCTTCTCCTGCCTATTTTCTCCACTAAAATAGAAACTCCTTAAACTGCATTTCAGGACATCCAAACATAAGAAACATGAAAACAATAAAAATATGATTCAAAGTTCATATTTTAATCCGTTTTCTCCTCCATGTGAGAGTTTAGGGCGATGCGCGCTCCCGCGCCAGTATTTGTCGGCAGTCACGCGCTTGTCGTCATAACACCGGCCGCTAGTGCTTCCGGTGCGGGATGGAGGCTGGAGAGAAGATGAGCAAACTGGAGCTGCTGAGCGTCTTCCTGAACGAGCGGCTGGCCGCCGCCGCCGCGGAGATCTTCGGGGCGGTGAAGGAGGCGGTGGCCGAACAGCAGCGCGCGCTGCTGCGCTCCAGGGAGGAGAACCAGCGGCTCCGGAAGCTGCTGCACGCGGCTGCCCAGCGGCTGCAGCTGCAGCTGGATCCAGGTGAGGATCAGGAGCTTCTCATCCACTGCTGGATGGGTGGATGCTCTGCTGCTTCACTTTGAACATCTCAGCAATTTGATCTACTTTAAAAATACGAAAAAGGAAAATAAAACATAAGGCTGGCTGAGGGGTTTATTACGGAAGAGGATTAGGGCCACTGGAAAAAAAAAAAA
>NW_015151516.1:46804-48847 GCF_000732505.1 Cyprinodon variegatus
ATTCCAAAACATTGGTGGACATGCTGCAGTGATTGGATTGATTAGATTTAAATGCTGTGACGCGACTTGAGGGACACACAATTATGTTACAGGACCTCCATCAGGAAAAAAAAACAAAACGACCAGACGGTTAGGCAGGGCTCGGCAAATCAGTCTGCAAGTGACAGTCAGCTGGGCGTTTGATTGAGCGGCGGCATGACGGCGCGGAACCGAACAATCACGTATAGTTAACAGGAGAAAAACAAAGACTGGGACGGAACAGAAACATCGCAGGGACCTAACATCGAAAACTATAACAAAGATCTCGGACGGTATACTAGGAGGATTCCTTTCACGTTTTCTCTTTTTAGCCTCAGAAGGTTTAAACTTTTTCCTTGCCTCAGCCATGACCAGTAGTCGATCAGGTAGAAAAATAGTGGAGCTAAAGCCTTAACGCCATGACTATATAAGAGCCTGTGGCGATAAAGCCAGATCACATGACCTGGCCAATGACGGTGCGTCCTCTCCCAACTTACATAGTCAGTATTGGAAGATGGGAACTCCACTGGTAGCATTGATGGTGTCCATCGCTGTTTATTGGCCTGAAGAATCATTTAAAATAACTCAAATGAGATCTAGAGACTTTTAATAACAGGAGGTGAAATGCAGCTCTAGACGAGCCGGGTATGTGGTGACATCATCAGTACGCTTCTGTTCCAATTGATTCGGATTTATGTTGCGTGCTCCCGTTCTCCCCGAGTCCAGACTTTCATGTGTTCTTGTCAAGAACTTGGCCAGAACATTGAGTCCGTGCTTACATTCTTGTGAATTGAGCTGAGGTTAAGATTTAGTTCCACAGCAGGTGGAAGTTTTTTCCACAATAAATGGACTCTGCCATCTGTTTGGTACTAACCTCATTGATGGGATGTTTTTTTTTTTTCAGAACCTCTCTCCGTCCATCTCCAAGAAAAAACCCAACTCTGTGAGCCTGATGGGACGTCAAACATGGAGCTGATTCCTCAAGTAAAACAAGAATCAACCGTCACACAGACGGAAAGTGATAATACTCAAACAGACGAGGCAGTAGAAGGAATCTGCTTCAATAATGAGCAGCAGATGTCGTGTCCTCCGCTCGTCTCCAATGTCTCTGCACCGCCGCAGACGTGCATGGAAACCAAAATGGAAAACACTGAGGAGGAGAAGGAGCTGACCCACGGCTCATCGCCTGTGGCTGTCCCTGTGGACTGCAGAGCAGCCTTCTCTCCCGCAAAGAGTCCCAAGAACTTGAGAACTAATGTGGAGGGGAAGGGGGCGCTTCGTTCCAACAGCAAACAGAGCATGCATGCACTGCCATTAAAGAACATTAGATCGCTGAAGCAGCCCTTGTCTCGCTCGTTTTACCCCAACCAGAGCACTCAGCGGTGGCACAGCTGCAAAGAATGTGGCAAGACCTTCAGCTTCGCCTGCCAGCTGGAGGTCCACATGCGCTGGCACACTAAAGAGAAGCCGTACAGCTGCGCTGTGTGCAAGAAGAGCTTCACAACTGTCAGCATGCTAAAGAGGCACCATCGCATCCACACCGGGGAGAAGCCCTTCCGATGCCATGTCTGCGGGAAATGCTTTAACCAGTCAGCTCACCTCAACACTCATTACAGGCTTCACACAAGGGAAGGTGCAAGCTGGGGGCGAACTGCTCTGTGTCAGTGAACACAACCACAGGAAGCCCAGGAAATGACTTCATTTTCCAGATTTTAAACTGAAATGTTGATTGTTTGTGGCTTTTTTTAATGCAAAACCTTTAGAGATTTAAAGATTGCTGGTTTAATTCAAAATTGATCTGACCTGGAACAACAAATCCCTCCCATTGTTTTGGGGGACGCACAATAAAGAAGGTTTTCTCAAAAGCATGGCATTTACTGTGAGATCGAGTGTTGAAAGGTGTAGGTATTTCATCTTATCAGTTCATTTACTGTCAAGTAAACTAGTGGAAAGAACACAACATAAAATATTAAATAACCATACTAAGGATATTCTGAAAAATAAAATAAAAACAATCTACTCGAC
>NW_015151516.1:51534-52484 GCF_000732505.1 Cyprinodon variegatus
ATCAAAAAAGTACTCCAGAGTGTTGTTCAGCATGGGGGTGAGTAGAAAATGAAGGCTAATCATGTTTTGGGTGTACTATTCCTTTAAGCAGCAGCATCAGATTAATCTCCATTGGTGCTTCTACAGCTTTATGTGGAAGAGAAGAACATTACTTTCAATCAGGTGATCAAACAAATGAACATCAGAGCTTGTTTAATATGCAGGAAGCCTCTCCTTTAATATCACTTCACTGTATAAGTATTGCACTCTAAATCGAATGGCAAATGGACTGGCTTCATGTTTTCAATCACAGCAGCCGCTTAGAAGACTTAAAAGCAGAGACATATTCAGTCATTCAAGGTAAGAAACACTTTTTAAGGCTGAGGGCTACTTGACTGCTACTGAGTCATAGGAAGGGCTACAAATACTCTCCTACGAACTAACGAATATAATGTTTAATTTACAATATTTTTTAATAATAATGAATATTTTAATGTTTTTATTAATTTCTAACCTTTTAGATATCGTCTTTCTGAAATCTCTATAAATGCTTAATCTGATTAATGTGGTTAAATGCTCAATAAATCATTAAAAAAGAGCAACAGATTAAAGTACATTTCAAACTTAACTCACTGGTAAGTTGTTTTCAGGGCACCCTGTGTGGCCCTTAAGGGCCCCAAGGTTCCTGCGGCACTGCGTTGGTGACCCCTGGTTTAGAACAAGATGCTTATGTTGTGACTGATAATAAAATTAAATGTTTTTTTTCTTACAAAGCATCTGCAGATACAGCTGAGCTCAGACCGAGCTGGTTGGAGCTGGGCTGTTCTCACATTTGGTGGATTCAACTGTACCAGAGTCACTGGACAACTTCTGAGGCTGGCAGTCTGGGGTATGGATGGAAAAGTCTGAAATATAGAGGGTAAATAAGGCCCCGTCCACACGAAGTCAAACCCTGGCCTAAACGCACAAAT
>NW_015151516.1:56183-56992 GCF_000732505.1 Cyprinodon variegatus
GGAGCAGTCAGGTGATGAGGCAACATCACCTGACTGCTCCTGGTGGTGGAAGGGAGAAACACAAAATACAAGACAAACAGACAAACACAAAAACTGGGATCCTGACAGTCTCGCCTCGAATTATGGATCCAACGTTGTGAGGTCATTACAGAAGCCTCAGCTCTCCTTCCGGATTTAGGATTTTGAGAAGGTATCGACAGATAGATCTAAGTGACACCACCAAGCAGCTTAAACGCTTTTCAGACACATTCATTTACAGCTTCTTCGCCTAAAGGACTTACTTTACAATGCTGACAAATTAAAATTAATTCAGTCCACGTTAAGTAAACTCAGCATTCCCCAGTGTCACATACCTAAAAGGAAATAAAAACATATTAAATCCAACAACCCACTCATTGTTCACGTCTCATGTAGCGGAGATCAGAAATGTCCTTCCTGATCTCCTAAATATTACATAGTATCTCATAATTACGAGATAAGATGTCATTTTATTGAGATCAGGATCTCTTAATTATGAGAGATAATATCTCGTATTTACGAGATAAGCTGTCAGAATTTTTTTTCTTTGATAAATGCAATACTCTTCTATAGTACGGAGTGCAGCAGGGGCATAAAATAACCTGTGCTTTAATAAAGTTATAGTGAAACCTAATAGGTATATTTAACGCTTTTCACGTTATGATTATTTTCTTTTGTAGAAATTTTACAATAACAGTTAAATTACCAATATAAATGATACTCTTTAGTACGGAGCCCCTCTGATGACATGGTCAAAAAAAATGTTTAATTGTGGCCACGAAGTAGTATTT
>NW_015151516.1:58147-59528 GCF_000732505.1 Cyprinodon variegatus
TTTTTTTTGACCATGTCATAAAATTTTTTTTGACCATGTCATCAGAGGGGCTCCGTACTTTAGTGCATCTTTACAGTAGTTTTAAATCTTGCATATTTTTTATTTGAATGGGAGGAGGGGGGCCAATATCAATTTCTTTCATGGGCCCCAAATTCCTAGCGTCGCCCCTGGGTTGAACTGACTGAAAAAGCAAATTCAATGAAAAGACTAATGAAGAATAATCCAGTTTATTTATGAAATGACTCTGGCAGCAGACTGCAGCATCCGCCATGATGAGGCGCGTGCTCTCTTCGGCTCCATCGCTTCCCGCCACCTGACTCTGAAGCGCGTGCACGCGCCAGCAGCAGATCAGGGATGCGCGCTGCGCGGGCCAGAGGGAAACAGCTGAGGAGGGCAGAGGTAGAAAGCTGCTGCTGCGGATCCACTCCACGCAGGAAACACGGAGTCATCGTTCCGCTCCTGTGATGCGCAGCAGGTAAGCAGCTCCGCTCTCTGTGGCGCAGCGGGTGGTGTCTGGATCCGGGGTGGGGGGCCCGGAGGACCGGCCGATGACAGCCGGACAGGTAGCCGCAACTCCAGGGAAACTGAGCAAAGAGGTCCGCGTCTCTCCGCGCTGCGCCGCAGCGGCCCCGCCGCGCCGCGCTGCGCCGCGCCGCGCTGCGCATCCCTGGATGATGCTGCGCTTTAGGGAGAACTTTGCTGCTCTGCGCAAATCTCAAACACAGGCGCCAAAGTGTGCGCAAAGGCTGAGGCTGTTCCTCCGCCTGCATCTGCAGAGGCCCGTGGATCAGAGGACAATGAGGACATTTAAAGGCTTGGTGGGACGGTGAGGCCCGGGGCTGGAGCCGGCCTCAGAGCGCAGGATCTCATCCATACTTAGTGATGACATCATGGAGGACACAGCCTGTTAAAGTCTGCTCCTGCTCTGCAGACAGGTCCTCAGTTACATGCTGTGCTTGTGTGATGCAGAGTGTCACCATCAGCTCACCATCAGCTGAACATCTAATTAGCTTTTATTTCTGGGATGAATCAAACCAAGTGCTTTGCTGCCTTGATCATTTATTAACGTCACAAAACTTGATTTGACATAAAGATTCTAATAACCAGCAGCAGTGTGGGTGCAGACATGTTTTTAACTGCATGCTGCTGTTCTGTCTCTGACTTTTTCACCATTAAAGGCTCAATGCTGACTCTGCTGCAGAGATTCACCAGTGATGGTTTTGTCTTTGGTCAGTGAAGCTCATGGAACAGCCTGGTCTGCAGGTTCTCACTGATCTGCTCCTTTTTAAATCCACATTAAAGACTCATTTTTTAAACTGGCTATTAAAGCAAAAGTCTGATCAAATTCACAATTTAAACTTCTGAAAGTTCTTTAAATCTG
>NW_015151516.1:60528-62112 GCF_000732505.1 Cyprinodon variegatus
TGATTGTTTTCTATTTTCGGCTACTTTAGATCGCCGATCAAACCTAAAATAATAGTAAATATAGGGAATAATATGTTGAGATATAATTCTTTAGAAACAGGTGCAATACAGTTTGTCTGAGTGCTGATGCCATATGATGACACGAGCAGATCTTGCACCTAAATCTAAACCATAGGAACAGATCTATTCAGTCTACTTCTATAATACATTCAGGTTAGGTTAAAAATCTCTTACAGCAGAAACTAGTTTTCAGGTTTGTTCTTCAGGAACGTATGAAGGACTGAAAGCTGCTGAGATTTACCGGAACTCTCCATCCGGCCTCCATAGGCGTTAGATTTCATCCGATAAGGTTGCTTCTCCTGTTCTCTCCATCTTCATCCTCGCTCTTCCTTTCTCTAACTCTTTTTCTAACCCATTCTGCTTTTTTCTAAACTGCTTCCTTGTTTTATTAATTACTTATAGGTTTCTCAGCTATGGTTCTCATCAGTTGCTTGTTTTAAAAACAACTATTCAATAGATTTATCGATTAATATACTTAATGTAACAAGATATGATGTTTTTTTAATGTGTTTATCTGTTTACCTCCCCTCCTAACATCAAAGCCAGTGTTTATGACTATGCACTTTGATAAAACGAAACAATTATATTATAATTCTGAAGCTGAATAAACAGTTTGTGCTTCCTATAAATATCTGAAAAGTGTGGTGTGCAAATTTAACGACCCGAAAGGATATGGAGTGAACATTGTTCCATTATTGATGCTAGCAAAGATTTCCATAAATGGAAATCTGAACAAAAATTCAAACCAGAAATGAAAACTGAAAATGAAAAGTCAATTTCTCTTTCATCAAATTTTCATTAGATCAAACTTTTTTTTTTGTGTTTACAGATTTTATATTTTCATACTATATATTTTTTTAGACTTTTAATTTAAATTATTTTCAAAATTGTACTTCGAGGAGTGATGTCATCACTTCCAGGGGGCGGGATTTCCTGTGGAGTGACGAGCAAAGATGCTCCGCATTAAAGAGCCTTTTTATCTTATTTTTGTTTGAGATTAAGGAAGTTTGATGAACTTTGAAATAAAATCGCAATTTATGAAAAAAAATGTAAAATTTGAAACCATAAAATATGTAGAAGCCCCTAAAAATGTAAGTAAAAACTAAACATTTTGAAGAAAATTTAGAAAAGAAATCTGAGGAAAAAAGCAAAGTAACTTTCAAAAGATTTTTTAGATGAAGAATTTTTTAAATTGCTTTTCTTTTTTAAATTTCTAAAAAGCACACCCTTTGCTTGCAGCAGTAATGAAAGAAAATTCCCTCCGTAACAGGACAGGCGACAGACGTCCGCCTGCTGCTCCTCAATCTGGTGGACCTTTAAATATTAACATCCTCACACCTTTTTTTCTTTTTTAAATTCCATTTTTTTGTTTCATGCAAGTGAAAAAGTTTAGGAATAATTCCTCAATTATTTATATTTCTACTCACCTCTTAGCATTAAAGGAATAGTACACCCAAAACATGATTAGCCTTCATTTTCTACTCACCCCCATGCTGAACAACACTCTGGAGTACTTTTTTGATA
>NW_015151516.1:62877-64707 GCF_000732505.1 Cyprinodon variegatus
TTGAGATATCAAAAAAGTACTCCAGAGTGTTGTTCAGCATGGGGGTGAGTAGAAAATGAAGGCTAATCATGTTTTGGGTGTACTATTCCTTTAAGTAGGGATGTAAAAGTGCTAGAGATAGACCAGTACCGCTGCTTGCTGGTATTAAGGTGTCTTTGGACCGATGATGCTGGCTAGTCCATGTCTTGAAATCACCATCTGTTCTCTCCATTTGCTATCCATTGTTAATGTTGTTTTATAATAAATGGTTCTTTTCATTTGAATGACGATTTGTGTGACATCTCATATCGTTTCATTGTGACGCTGTAAATGGGGAGAATTGGCTCATAAATTTGGCGGCACATATCAAGGAACAGGTAAAATAATGGCTTTAAAAAAACGTTGATCTCTATGGATAAAGTTTCGTCTCGTCTTTCTCGTCCTCTTTAATCATAAAAACATGAACTTTTCCATTAACAGCTCCATATTAAAACTAGATGGACTAATTGAGCAGATTCATAAGATTGGAGAAAAACCCGGCTGTGTAGATTTCTGGCTCCATTTTTGGTCTTAGAAGGCGACGAAGGAAGATCAGACAGACCGTCATGATGCGGATGATAACCCCCCGTCTTCTGCAGAGCTCATGTGCAGGACAGGAAAATGTTTGTTCAGCTCTAAAATAGTTTGGTGGAAACCTGAGTGGGTTAGCACACAGAGCAGAGGCATGAACAGATATTGGTTTGTAACGTGACCCTACGGTGTCGGGTATCAGCAGGCTGAGATGACCTCTGAGCGACATTAAAACACCGTGCTCTGACTAATCACAGGTACATTCACATCTAGACCACCTGAGGACGCAACCAGGGCTTCATTTGAACATGTCATCATAGTAAGAAGATTTGATGCAGTCCAACCTTCCCACAGTTCATTGCAGGGACGCCATGCAGGGATGTTAATGCGTGTGGGAGACGTGTTTGATTTGACTAACAAAGCAGCCATTTGTTCAGTTTGGGACCTGAGAGTGAAGGTGAAGCAGTGGGTCCAGCTGCTCACTGAGTGGCGTACGCTGATTTATCTGTAGTAACTGGCGGTTCGCTGCTGAACACGTGAAAGGGTTAAGCCTTATTCAGAGCCTATGATGACTTTTCTGCATCTTCTATAATCCACATAAGTTTAAACATTTCCTGTTTATTTCTGCTACTTAGTTTAAAGCTTCATGCAGCTGCTTCAGTGCAGCCAGTGAGACTGTTCATGATATCATGTTTGTTCTAGAGGCTTCTAATTAAAACCTCTACAGGAAGGCGGTATGTCCATCTATCATCTGTTACAGAAAAAGCTTGATCAAGCAAAGCTAAGAGCCGTCAGGTCATCAAACTACCCATAATCCTCTATTAATTTACTCTAAGCCTCTTTTGATTGGCTGTGATCACACCGGGCTGTAGGGCTGATGTTTGGCCAGCAGATGGCAGTGCTGTACCGCTCAAATATTTCCTCATAGCTTTAGTTTTTGTGCTGATAGTTCAATCAGTATTTTAACACATAGCAGGAATTTGACTGAGGGTTGTATAATACTCACATTGAGTGTTTACATCCAATAATACAGATATATAAATAATCAGAAACAGGCTGCAGGATAGAGAGCAAACATCTATATATATTCATTTATAGGGGAGTGCTTGGCCTTGTGGGTTAGAGCTGTGCGGTGTGCTCTGAGAATTGAGAATCTGAGGTTGCAAGTACCATGTTCAATCCTCACAGCCTCCAATCTGGGTCCCTGAGCAAGACCCTTTAAAGGAGAATTCCGGTTTTTAACACTTTTAGCCCATTTTCTGTAGTGTCCAGGATGAAATC
>NW_015151516.1:65769-66965 GCF_000732505.1 Cyprinodon variegatus
TGAAGTTTTACCTAATCGGCAACGAAACTAAAACATTTTTAAGATGTCCCATTTGTCCTCCTCTGCCCTGATAAATATACTCAAAATAATTTTTTGTCTCCTTGTTAAATAGCAAAGCTCAGTCTGTCTTAGAACGCTGTACTTTCCAGACTGACAGTGATGGTTTTCTACTTTCTGCTACTTTAGATCGCCAATACAAATATAGGGAATAATATGTTGAGACTCCAGAAGAGATTTGATCCTTAAGAAACGGGTGCAATACAGTTTGTCCGAGTGGAGTTGCCATATGATGATGTTATAAGAAAGGGGTGGGGCCCCGAGCAGATGTGGTACCTACAGCGCATTGCACAAAGAAGGTTTCAGGTTAAATTCCCATTGTCTTTCTGCATTGAGTTTGCATGTTCTCCCTGAGCATGCGTGGGTTGTGAGTCTGAGCTGCAGCTGTGTGCAGAAAAAATCCCACAGTGTGTGTGAATGGTTGTTTGTCCTGTTTGTCTCTGTGTTGTCCTGCGATGGACTGACGACCTGTCCAGGGTGGACCCCGCCTGTCGCCCATTGACAGCTGGAGATAGGCACCAGCACCCCTCGCCAACCCGCTTGGGATAAGCGTGACGGGAAATGGGGCCGGATAGAGGTCCTATAAAACTAAGGAATTCTTCATACAACTATTCCTTATTTGTGCACATTGATTATGTTTTTGGTAAAAAAATCCTTACCCTAAAATGCCATCAGAACGCTTCTAATATTAAGTGTGTCTCAGCCGTCCGCTTCAGTGTCCGCCATATTGGATTGAAAAGCCTTGGGCAGTGCGGACCGGGAATGGTGGGGTCTGGTGCAGGATTGGCAGCTCTGATCTTCCTGCCTTGCCTACGCTCTACAGCCACAGCGATCCGGTTTGCCTCGCAAGCCTTGGCACCTTTGTGGACTGCGGATCGCCACATTCCTCGCAGTCCCAGCTTCATTGGGCAGGACGCGTAGCTCGCATGTCTGATGATCACATTCCAAAGAAACTGCTTTTTGGCAAGGTGGAAAAAAGAAGCGTTTCAGGGACAAAGCCTCGTTGAAGGCCTTCAACATCGACCACGACACATGGGAGCAGGCAGCGCAGGACAGAGGAATGTTGCTAACTTAGCGCTTTAGTCGCTATATTTAGCCACTTTTCAGACCCCTCTAGCACTTTGATTTCTAAAAAGCTC
>NW_015151516.1:68623-70536 GCF_000732505.1 Cyprinodon variegatus
GTTAATTTGGGTATTTATGAACTGTTTCTCCATAGTTCATAAAAAATGTTTTTATGAAACATAACAATCCATTCTACCTGCTTTATTTAAACCTTTGGAGTTTAACTTCTTGATTTTATATACTTTTTATCTGCAGAATGTCTGCAGAAGCGATGTCAGCTTGCAGGTAGAGTCTGTCTCTCCCCAAAACTCCTGGATCGGCTTTTCCGATTGTTTGACGCTCCGGCGTCCAGCTGCAAAAGATCAACGTTTTTAAACTGTAGCGTCGAACGCTCGGATGGCAGAGCACCGCTCCCGGCACTCAAACACACCACCGGACCTCTGTACGCCGCCCCCCATAGACTGCAAATAAACCAGACACTGCGCCCGGTCTGAACGCAGCAGTAGGCCCAGCTTTAAGATTCTTTGAAGGTTAATGTTTCTTTAAAACTAATAATAATAAAAAGGATTATAAACTCACCTAACATAACCAGTTATTACCTCCTCTTCCATTTTATTTTGGCGTGTAAATGTTTGACCTATGAACTGTAGAGTAGGATGTTACCAGGTAGCAGCCTGGCTGCAGATATTCTCAGTGGCTCCATGAGCCTCACGCTGGAGGAGACAGAGAGCAGAGCCTGCAGGAAGACAAAAGGTCACAGTCTTCTCTGTCTAGGCGCACTGAGGATATTTCAGTGATGTATTTGCCGGCGGCGCCTTTCCAAATGTAGCAGCTCTGTGGTCAGGACCGAAATACACCCAGCAGCTCTGATCTGCTCAGACAACATGTCTGATTTGGTCGTTTCAGACACATTTAGCTGAATATGAAAAATAAAAGTGAGGGCCAGCTTTTCCCCATCTTTGTCTCTCTTGCTTTATTTCAAACGTTCACATTTAAAAATAATTTTAATTTTAATAATCTAACTGATAAGACACATTTCTCTCAATCTCCACTCTTAATCATAATTTTTAAATTACTTTGAATGCAAAAACATTTAGGTAATAAAAATGAGTTTTTAAACTGCAGACTTCAACCTTAATGAAATGAATGAATTGGGAATGTAATAAAAAACAGCAGCAAATTATTTGTCCAAAAAAAGAAAAGGTGCATTTAACAACACTAAAATAAATACCTTATTATACTAATTTGTCTCAGTATTACTGGTATCTTATTGCCCAACATTTGAGCTTAGTTNTGCCTAGGGCCCCAAATTTCCTAAATCCGCCCCTGACTGGCAGACAACAAAAACAACATTTGAGGATAAACAATGGATGCAAAGAACAGATGGAGAGAGGAAGAGGTCTGATGATGCTGCAGGCCTCAGTCTGCTGAATCAGAATCCAGGAGGGAAGCAGGGCTGCCCTGACCCCTGAGGACCCTGACGCTCTTACGGAAAATCATCTGCCAAAAGTGATGATACATTTAAAATAAAGGCATTGCTGTAAAATTACATTTCACATAACGCACACCGCAGGCGTTTTAAGCATCAAAAACGCTTAAACAGAGAAATTTGGACGCAGGATCAAACTGTGGTCCAGCTGCTTTGCTGCTCGTCGCTCTGGTTGTTTATCTGCTCTGTTCTGTAGCTTCCAGCTAGAGAGCAGCTCAGATTGACTTTATGAGTTGGAAAAATATGTTTTTAATTGAGAAAGTCCACCTTCAAACACTCACTGTTCACCAGTTCATCAGGATTATAATCTCACTATAATCTGCGGTTCTTGTTGGGAGCTCCAGACCTTCCAGCTGAAAGCTCTCTAAGGCAAAGTCTGGTCAGCAAGGAATAATCAATGGATCATTATTTATACCTAAAACTAATACACATGATTTAATTATCATGTGTATAATTAATCAGTGAAAAAAAAAATAATTTTAATCTTTTTGCCCAAATATAGTAGCCCCTCCCTCCTGCCATCTTCCAGCAGTGACGTCACGG
>NW_015151516.1:77441-79396 GCF_000732505.1 Cyprinodon variegatus
ATTTTAAATCAAGATGGTAATTTATTGCTTCAACCAATGCTATATTATCTAATTATCTTGTTTTAGGAGTAAAAATACTAATTCCTTTGGCAGATCAGCTTATTACCTACTGAAATTAAGGGTATATACCCTTATTTTAAGACATTTGTAATTATTTCTAGATGTTTTTTGCATTGTAATGATCTCCTGGACCTTGCTCAGTTGCCTTGCATTTATTAGCATGTGGTGTAGATAATTGATCTGATCACACAGAACAGACCATAAAGCAAAGGTTAAGTAGTTGTTTTTTACTGCTTGTATTATTGCATTCTGGTGGTTCTGGTGGTAGAGATAATGACTGTGTGGTCTGAACAGACTGTGTTTATAGTTTGTGTGTTCTCATCTGAACCCTCAGCGCCTTTCCAGCCTGTTTGAAAGTAACCAAAGCCTGATGCCTTAAGGCCTTTACCATCTAAATACCCCATCTGTTCAACATCCTGGTTTGGCTGCATGTGACTGACAGCTGTGGAACACAGGATGAACCACACAACCATGCCAGGAGCATGCTTTCACCGTTATCTCTGCTTTATTCATCTGAATTAGCCAGATTGACCATAGTGCAGCTACTGGCTTCTTAGTTGAAGTAACAGGCCTTCACAATTGTTTTTTTCAAGACATAAAGTTAAACAAAAAGCAAGTTTCCTTTTATTACACTGCCAGGTCCACCAATAAAGTCTCAGAAAAATGTTTAGTGATTTTACTCTTAAAGGAAAAGTCCGGTCAGCCAGGGATCATCAATGGATCATTATTTATACCTAAAACTAATATGTTTGTGGTGATTTAATTTAGCATTAATTATAAAAAAAATAAAAACCTTTAATTTTCATCTCGATCACCGAGTCTGGGAGCGGCCATTTTTACCCAAATATAGTAGCACCTCCCTCCTGCCATCTTCCGGCAGTGACATCACGGTGCGGTAAGCCTAGCGCCATTCTCCCAACGGACAATTCTTACATCTGATCTTAATAAACTGGTCATCTTTGCATTCATGATCATGAGCACATTCTCAGAGGCAGTCTGTTGAGTAGGGAGTATCTGTAAAGTACCTTGAATTGAATTATTGTCACCTGATTTAACAGACTTTGTCAGAATAGTGCAACCTGTGTGTCTAAGTATGTTCTTTTAGAGTATTTTAGGCTGCAGTGGCCTTGAATTATGGTACTTATGAAAGTAGGCAGACAGTAAACCAGAGAAGGTCACGTCGACGACTAAAGCCTCTAACATAGGACACATGTTTAACCCAGCAGCGCCCCATGTCTAAGTATGTTTGAGGTCAGGTTTTTTCTCTCATTTGCTGACTTGACAGGTTGCTCAAGCAGTTACCGTCTCACTTAGGGTCAAACTGACATTGAGGGACACAACAGGCTGATGATGGGTGTCACTACCCGATCCGTCCCGGAAGCACGGTCTGTTCTGCGCATGCGTGAAAAGATATATATCTGTTTGTCCATAAATAATGTAATTATGGTAAAACTACTTATTTCTATCCTGACCTCACTAAAGAATACTATTACAAATCTGTAAAAAATGTTTTATGACTTTTGTGACATTTTCTTCTTTAAACTGCTTCTCTGACGTCATCATGAGACATGATCAGAGCAGTCCGGCAAAATATGATTAAACCATGTTTATCTGCATTTTACTTGTTTCTTTCTTTAGATTATGCACTATATAACATAAGGTTAAAACAAAACGAAAACCTAAAACTCAAAAAGACTAGATTTATGTTTAAATCCAAAGCTGAAAAAGTTAGCCACCGGAGGTAGCGTAGGATTATCCTGGGTGCCATTCCGAACTTCGTCCCGCCCACAAGGTTTGAGGTCGGGAAGTTCGGTCTGGCTCTGCTCCATAGTAGCGCGAGTATTATCGCCCACTCTCTGGCGATCCAATCAAATTGTCAGGGCGGGCTTTATACG
>NW_015151516.1:79606-81885 GCF_000732505.1 Cyprinodon variegatus
CAAAACACGCCCCATAATCACAGCTCTATGGAGCAGCATCAGACTCATATTCTGACTAGAATTGAGTAGGCCTACGTCAGGCTAGCGTAGGATCCCATTTCCAGTGCAGATCGGGCAGAGACTAGTGGTAATACAGAAAGGATTTTAAGGCATTTATTTTCCCGGGAAATACAATATTATCCTTTAACACATTATATTTCAGTACGTTTACTATTTTTGGGGAAGGAAAACGTCATTTCGGTATTTTTAACAAACTAAAATCGAGGGCGATCTGTTTTATATATCTGGATGCGCATGCACAAATGAGCTGATAGCGCATGCGCAGAATGGATCGTGCTTCCGGGACGGATCGGGTAGTGACAGTGGGGAACACTAAAGGTAACAGTGCAGATGAGCTAACGACCGCCATTAAATGAAGCTGAGCTAACACCTCAGCAGGGCCACAGGTTGATTGTCTCTTCAACACGCTGCACTAAGGCAGCAATATGAGTGCATATAGTGGCCCACCTTTGTGCGTGAGAAATATGCTGCGTTCAGACCTCAAGCAGCAGAGGCATCAAAAACGCGCATCCTGCTTCATTTTTCGCAGTTTGCTGCTAATGTTTGCAGCGGCTGGAAGTAGATGTTAGCGTTTTTCACGTACGTAATCCAAGCTGCAGGCAGCAGAATAATAAAATCAAACACATTTATCTGGTATGTTCCTACATTCTAAGTTAATTAGGCGTTAATAAACTGTTTCAGAGGAGTGATCATAGCGCTCTGCATCAGCAGTGCTGCGTCTGACTCCCTGCCAGCTCCCAGATCAGCTTCTCTGATTGGCTGATGAGGCGCGTCCAGCAGCTAAAGTTACATTTTTCTATCTCCAGCGGCTGCTGCTTCTGAAGCACGTCGCACGGGTCAGACGCTCGGAAACTCATGAGGCACTGCTCCTGTTGCTCAAAATGCGCTGCAGGACCTTTTGCTGCGCCTTGATGCGCGTCAACCATTGACTTTGCATGGAAACTGGCTGCTTTTTCTGCCTCTGCTGCTTGCGGTCTGAACGTAGCATTAGTTTAGTTTTATAAATTAACCTCATATAGAATTCATCGTCAAAAGCTCAAACTGGGACATAAAAAAATGCTGCAGCATTAGCAGAGAAATGCTGTTTAATGTGCAATGCTGTGTGCAGTTAGTGTTGAACAGCAACAGTAGCTGCTTTTGTTTTTGTTTTTTTTCTTTACATGCTGAGTGTCAGGCTGCTCAATGATGGTATTGTAGGACATACTAACGCCATGTTAAGAATGGCCTGTCCAATACATTTCATTGCACTGATAAACCACAGTACACATACAAAACAACCACAATGCACATCTGTACAAAAAGCATGTATGCAAACCCAGATATTCACAGTATAAACCGTCTCTCAGTTGTAACTCGTTATTTTCTGACAAGCTTACACAGAACTTTGTGATCTGAAACATGTGCAGGTTATTGATAGAAAAACTAACCACACTTATAGCAGTCTTAGAAAGAGTTTGTGCTCAAAAAACAAGAAGATAAGTTCAAACCTTTAGTTGAAAGTAAAGGATGCACGTAAATCACCTGAAATGCAAAGTTTGAATTATGTTTCCATTAATGCTTTAAATTAACCAGATATCTGAATTTAATACAATTTATTTCTGTTATTCTGAATGCAGTTAAGTTACGTCCTGTTTGTTTATTATTAGTAGAAAATATAATATGTTAATCTGAGGAGATGACTGGGATAGGGAAAATAAAGGACTGGTCATTTAGTCATCATATTAGGTTGCTGCTGTGTTCCTTCTTGCTGCAGAGGTGAAAATGATGCTGATGGAGCAAAATAAGAAACAACCACGGCTGCAGGTTTCCTGTATGCAGTCATCCTGGCAGACTGTCTAACAGTCAAAGGCTTTGGTGGCTGCAATACGTTCTTAAGCCACATTAAGTATGACATGTTTTTATTTCAAACCTTAATTTTTTCGCTCTGCTAAATTCAAACAGTTTCTTGCATTGATTATTTTTACACACAGTGTGACACCGAAATAAATGACTTTAGGATCAAATATCTCGTTTTTTAACTTATTGATCTTTGTTGAGGACACCAGGTGCATCACTTCGCTACCTTATGGAAATGTTTTATTTAACAAAGAGTAAGACGCTGTTTTGACGAAAAAAAGAAAAAGATTGATCTTTCATAACTTTATTTGAAGGCATAGTGGCGTTCGGGAACACAATCAGTGGAAATGGGGCCAAAGCTGAAGCTTGACTGATGCTGTTTC